>NC_052159.1:85341375-85533875 GCF_902713615.1 Scyliorhinus canicula | reverse complement strand
CGGATTCACTGCATTAGCTGGCAGGACAGGCATTCCTAACATCTGCATCCTTGAAGGAGCCAAGAGACCAACATCAAGACCATGATCATCTAAAACCACCTCCGCTGGGCCAGACTGGTGCTTAGAATACCAGAGTCCTGATTGCCAAAGCAGATCTTCGCCCAGCTCCCGAACAAGATGTACTTCAAAGACATCCTGAAGGCTTATCTTAATAATTGCAGCATAGACATAAACACCTGGGAGGTCTTTGCTCAGAAGAAACCTATTGAGGCGGCACGTAGCACAATGGTTAGCACTGCTGCCTCATGGCACCAAGGACCGGGTTCGATCCCGTCCCAGGTCACTGTCCGTGTTGAGTTTGCACATTCTCCCTATGCTGCGTGGGTCTCATCCACACAACCCAAAGATGTTCAGGGTAGGCGGATTGGTCACACAAAATGTCCCTTAATTGGAAAAAAAAAGAAAAGATCTACTTGGAGAAACCTCCTGATTGAAGGGATACAATTCTATGAGGACACCCAACAGCACAAGGAGGCTGAGAAAGGAATACCAGCGATCTTGAGTCACAGAATCATAGAATTTACAGTGCAGAAGGAGGCTATTCGGCCCATTGAGTAACCCAGTAACCCCCATCTAACCTTTTGGACACTAAGGGGCAATTTAGCAGGCCAATCCATCTAACCTGCACATCGTTGGACTGTGGGAAGAAACCGGAGCACCCGGAGGAAACCCAACCAGACCCAGGGAGAAAGTGCAAACTCCACACAGACAGTCGCCCAAATCCAGAATTGAACCCGGGTCTCTGGCACTGAGGCAGCAGTGCTAACCACTGTACCACCATGCTGCCCTTTTGAGTTACTTCATCTCAGTTGAGGCAGCAGTATAAATAGGACAGTTTCCACAAAGGTAAAACAGTTAGGCTATAACTTCTAGATGATGCCCCTACTGGCAATTACAGAATGTCTGTAGCTCAGACTCCACCTCATCAACTCTTGAGCCCAATTTCTCTTACTGCAAAAGTGGTTGCCTTGGACGATAGTGGTGTCCAATGAGCCACTAAAAACTAAGCACTATCCTGAAATTATGGCCTTAGCCATTTTTCTTGTACCATTACATTGTATGCTGGATTTTTATTTGTTTGTCAGCTTTCATGTTTCAACTTGTAACACTTGTTTGTTCGATTACTGCCGTCTCACCAGCACCCAGGTGGTCTACAACCTAGACCTCGACCGGCCGGATTGCGGGGGGAGGGGGGGTTTAACTCAACAATTTCCGCCACCTGCAACACCTCATGATGCACATCAGGGACAGGACAATGCAGGATCAGTGATTAGTCAGCCAAACTGACCCCTGACCTTGCAGACAGAATACATTGCGCTCTGCCAAATCTGATACAGCCAGCTTCCAAATCAGGATTACCGAAATATGTCAGCCAATTTTCGGGCTCACTTGGGAACTCTAACCCTAACCTGCTCTAGCCAAGGACCAGCCCCAGAGGTACATCCCGCTCGGTTTCCTTCTCCTCCCGAACCCTGCAGAATGGACAACAAGCCATGTAGCAGAAAGTGGGTCCCTCTCTCATGCAGAAGAAGCTCCTTGTCCGCCTCCACCTTGGAAGTGAGCCCTGACGTTCTGCATCTCAGAGCTGAGACTTTCAGCCAAGACAACATCTACATTGGCAGTTATCATCCAATACATCACCACCAAGACAAAAGCCCTCTCAACAGCAACTGCACCACTCCAAGCAGGGCCCCACCACAGCCCACACCAGCCGCCATAAACAAACAAGGATTTAAACTTTTTACCTCCGCTCTTTCTTTCTCAGCAAAGATACCTACCAAACACTTCCCGAAACATAGCAAATGCCATGTAAAAACCAACAAGGTGTGGTTTGTTTGTTGCTTGGGTATGTCAGGCCCCACAACTGGTAATCACCACAAAAATAATTAGTGTGAAAAGGTGTGAGAAACACCACAGTCACCCGGCCCGCATCAGCAGATGGTGCTGGTGAACAGCTCCGGCCCACCCCAGCAGATCTTGCTGGTGAACAGCTCCGGCCCACCCCAGCAGCGCTGAGGGCCCGGGTATGATCCCGGCCCCGGGTCACTTTAGGTGTGGAGTTTGCACATTCTCCCCGTGTCTGCGTGGGTCGCACCCCCACACATCCCAAAGATGTGCAGGTTAGGTAGATTGGCCATGCTAAGTTGCCCCCTAATTGGCAAAAAATTGGGTACTCTAAATTTATTTTTAAAATAATAATTGAAGTTAAAGTGTTCTCAATTTAGATACAGGATGGCACATACAAATGAGCCTATTATCAGGAACCAATTAAAAGTACAAATCGGAATACAAATGTTGACCAGCAGGCAATCATGCTACATCCTAACCAAGAATGGAAAATGATGATCATCAGTTAATTGTTGAATAATTTCCACAAAGATGTATGTAAGATGGCCCCACACAATAGCACAAATTGAAGGAAAGGGGAGAAAATAGAGTGAAATAGAGTAAAACTTAGGGCGGCTTGGTAGCACAGTGGTCAGCACTGTTGCTTCACAGCGCCAGAGTCCCAGGTTCGATTCCTGACTTGGGTCACTGTCTGTGCGGAGTCTGCGTGGATTTCCTCCGGGTGCTCCGATTTCCTCCCACAAGTCCTGAAAGACGAGCTTGTTAGGAAATTTGGACATTCTGAATTCTCCCTCAATGTACCTGAACAGGCGCCGGAGTGTGGCGACTAGGAGATATTCACAGTAACTTCATTGCAGTATTAATGTAAGCCTACTTGTGACAATAATAAAGATTATTATTAATATTATTATTAGAATGTGATTGTTAAGGAAGTATTCTCATTGTAGCTCTTTAGAAGTTAACACACAGCACAAAGGGTCGCAAGAAAGCGTGGCCTTAAGATTCATTGGTTTTCCTTAAGGGTGACTATGACACAGGCAACCTCACAACAAAAACAAATGGAACAGAAGTAGGGCTCGCACCAAGTAAATGCAGCAACTAAAAACATAACAACATAAAAACATAACACAAGTAATTATACACCTAAGGGGAGAACACTCCTTGCACAATGGCACCTATTCTTAATGGGACTGATGTGAACTTGCTTAAATTATCCAACATCCATACCAACTTCAAGCTCTATTTCTCCTACACAACCTCTGCAACAAAAAAGGGGAGGGAATATGTTATACAAGCTTTTGTGTTCCTTCGAATTGCTTTCTTTCATCAGTCTTCCCACCAACACTTTTAAGGATGTTTCAGCCAAACAGAGTAGTCTGTGAATCCAGTTAAGCTTCTTTTTTCTATTGAGAATCACTGATGTGTGGGCTTCTCTTTCTGTACAAGCAAGAGATCTTTTTAATACACTGGTACTTATACACCACACATGTCAAAGCCATTCAAATACAAGGCGAATCTGCAATCCTTGAAAGGTTGGTACCACAGATTCTTGATAGAAACTGCACACTTGATGTGTTCCATGTCACTAAGAAGATTAACACAACAAGTATAGCTTCCTTTCTGAAAAGAAAGAGAGAAGAGGCCACCTGGACCCATTACAAAGTGACAAAGGATAAGCTTCTAACGGCTGCAATAACTTCATTAGGTCAAAGGGGGTGGCAAAGAAAATTCTGATGTGCAGAAAATAAGGTTGCAAATGAATACGCAATAAAACTTTCCAGCACTAGCAAATGACATGATCAGCCATAATTCTAGATCATGCAAACTCGGGGAAATATCATGTTCTCTGACTATTTAAAGTCAAGTAAAATCATTGATTTAAAAAGATATGACAAAACAAATCTACAAGAGCACCATCTATATGTTCACTATTTTCTTTGCCCTTACTTCATTTACCAATTTTTGCTTCAGTCATGCAAATGCAAACCGCTCCTTCGGCAATAAAAAGAGCTTGAAGTGATTCCAGACCAACACAGCATTGCAAATAAACATCAACTATCATTGTACATTAGCTGAATTGTCAACAAAGAAGAGTTTTTGTTAAAACGTACTTCCAATTAGGTAAAAGGAACAGTTAACACTGCCTGAGGCAAATTGAAAAGACAAATTGGAAAGAGAGCCTATACAGAACAGAAACATACAGATTTAATTGTGTGCACCAATTCAGACAGAATAATGAATCTTCATTCAACACCAACGTGGGTTTCTGTAACATTGCTAATGAAGTAAAAAATTCCAAAATGCTTTGCAGGAGCATTATCAAACAGAACTCGACTCACAAGATATTAGAGCAGATGGCCAAATGTGTGGTGAAAAGGGTAGGTTTTAAGGAGTGCCTAAAAGAAGCAAAAGGTTGGCGGCACAGAAAGATTTAGGGCGAGAATTCCAGAGCTAAACGTCTTGGCAGCTGAAGGCAAAGCTGCCAAGGGTACAGGAATTAAAATTTGGGGTGCTCAAGAGAACGGAAATGGAGGAGTGCAGACATCTCAAAAAGTTGCAAGGCTGCAAGGATGTAAGCATTGAAGAGCTAACAGGCTGAATCTTACCACCTTTGTCTCTGGAGCCACAGCTAGTCTATTTCTAGGTCATGAGCTTGACGCCCTGATCAGCAGGCCTTACAATTGCCCTTTCACCGAGAAAATAGGGAGGCCACGGTAGCACAGTGGTTAACACAGTGGTTAGCACAGTTGCTTCACAGCTCCAGGGTCCCAGGTTTGATTCCCGGCTGGGTCACTGTCTATGCGGAGTTTGCACGTTCTCCCCGTGTCTGCGTGGGTTACCTCCGGGTGCTCCGGTTTCCTCACACAGTCCAAAGATATGCAGACTAGGTGGATTGGCCTTGCTAAATTGCCCTTGGTGTCCAAAAAGGTTGGGTGGGGTTACTGGGTTGCAGGGATAGGGTAGAGGTGTGGGCTTAGGTAGGGTGCTCTTTCCAAGGCCCGGCGCAGTCTCAATGGGCCGAATAGCCTTCTTCTGCACTGTAAATTCTATGATTCTATGGAAACCAATTAACAGCATTCCTCTGGGTTGGATATCCAATTATGAAGCACGTGAAATGACATCTGCACAGTAATGAAGGGACACTCTTAAAGGGACACCAACAGTGCTCCAGTGGCAGAACTATGTGGTGTGATTCACTTAAGTATGAGGTGGAAAATGGATAGAAGGCAAGGAAAGGTAACCCCCTGGTTGCCTGGAGGCCTTGCTAAAAGCAGTCAGGACAAGCAGAGAAGTCCTCTTTCCATGGGATAGCAGGAGTTGGAGATGAGTGGTCAGAGTGTGGCCCAGAGAACGTGAATCCAATGCTGAAAACATTTCAATGACCTCCTACGGTCCAACAGTATAAGCGCCTTGCATCTCTCAGCTGGCATCACCACTCTCTCACCTCTGTAGCAATTTTCTACGTATCAATCATCTGAGCCATATATTCATTTTTCCCCAGGCTCCTCCTCAACGACTCCACTCCAGCCAACAGCACTAACCCACAACCTGGTACACTTGTGCTCCTCATCCCATTATCACTCCATCCACTATCTTACTTCTATTCTTCATAATCATATAACACCTCATAGTCCTAACTCTCTACCTTTTCTCATTGAAGGTGACAGCCCACAACTGCCAGGAAAACAAAGAAGTGAAGGGGTGGAGTTGCTTTCATGGCCATCGAAACAACAATACAGCAGGCTGTCCCAGAGATTAACAGGTAGCAGTACAGGTGGTTGGCAATGGAGAGATGGGGTGGCACAGAGACCTGGTGAAAGCATTAGGTATCATACTTGGCCTCCTCCAGGGGTTCCCAGCATCACAGATTCCAGTCTTTAGCCAATTTGGTTCACTCCACGTGTAATCAATAAATGGCTATTGGCACTGGACACTGCAAAGGCTATCAGCCCTGACAATATTCTGGAAATAGTACTGAAGAAATGTGTTTGAGAATCTGCTGTGCCTCTAGCCAAGCTATTCAGGTACAGTTGCAACACTTGCATCGACACGGCAATGTGGAAAATTGCCAGGGTATGTCACGCACACAGAAAGCAAGCCAAATCCAACCAGGCAATTACCGTCTATCACTACTCTCGATCATCAGTAAAGTGATGGAAGGGGTCATGAACAGTATTATCATGCGGGCACGTGCTTAGCAATAAACCTTCTCAAAGACTCTCAGCTTGGGTTCTGCTAGGGGTCACTCAGCTCCTGATCTCATTACAGCCTTGGTTCAAACATGGATAAGAGAGCTGAATGCCAGAGGTAAGGTGAGAATGGCTGCCCTTGATATCAAGGCAGCATTTGACCAAGTGTGTGAATCAGAAGGAAAACTCTCCGCTGTTTGGAGCCACACCTGGCACAAAGGATGATGATTGTGGTTGTTGTAGGTCAATTATCTCAGTTCCAAGACATCATTGCAGGAGTTCCTCAGGGTAGTGTCCTAGACTCAACTGTCTTCAGCTGCTTCATCAATGGCCTTCCTTCCATCATGAAGTCAGAAGTGGGGATGTTCACTGATGATGACACAATGTTCAGCACCATTTACAATTCCTCAGATATTGAAGCAGTCCATGTTCAAATGCAGCAAAACCTGGACAACAGCCAGGCATGGGGGCTGACAAGTGGGAAGTAACATTCATGCCACATAAGTGACAACTTCAACGAGATAAAATCTAACCATTAGTCCTTCCCATTAAGTGTAATTATCATTGCTAAATCCCTCCTATCAATATCCTGGGGGTACCATTGGCCAAAAAACTGAACTGGACGAGCCATATAAATACTCATGCTACAAGAGAAGGTCAGAGGCTCGGAATCCTGCAGCGAGTAACTCACCATTACAAGGCACAAGTCAGAAATGTGAAGGAATATTCTCCACTTGGCTCGAGAGGGTACAATTAAGAAGAAAACCAGAACTCTATTTCAGTTGGGAAAGTACTCCGATTCTTCCGAGAAGTTGCCCATATACCTGGTTACTAATCTCTTCATGTACTGAATGTAGAAATGCTCACAGTACAAGGCAGAACAACGGGATTGACAGGTATAAAGGCCTATTCAAAAATCTAAGTCCTTCCTGCCCATAGAACACAGAACATACAGTGCAGAAGGAGGCCATTCAACCCATCTAGTCTGCACCGACTCACCCAAGCCCTCACTTGAACCCTATCCCATTAACCCAATAACCCCTCCTAGCCTTTTATTTGGACACTAAGGGCAATTTAGCATAGCCAATCCACCTAACCTGCACGTCGTTGGACTGTGGGAGGAAACCGGAGCACCCGGAGGAAACCCACGCAGACACGGGGAGAACGTGCAGACTCCGCACAGTGACCCAGCGGGGAATCGAACCTGGGACCCTGGCGCTGTGAAGCCACAATGCTAACCACTATGCTACCGTGCTGCCCATGGTAGAATGTAAGCTGGTTCCCTCCTCTGTGAACAAAGTATTATACTCTGGAATTTGCAGACAAGAAAGCCCCCCCAAAAAATGTACTTTATGCATCCAATCAATTTTTGTTTTTACATATAATATGCATAATTTAAATGATAAAGCTCCTCTCTTTTTACCAGATTTTCATTTTCCCATATATGTTAAATGGGTAGCAAGTTGGAGAAAACAGGGAAGAGCATTTTCTTAAATAATTTTTCATACATATAATGTTTCATACTATATACTTCCTCCATTTCTTTTCAAATTCGGAGGCTGACTTCCAAAAGCTCTCCATTGGCTGAGTACGCCTGTACACTCAGATGCAAAGGTCAGTCAGTTTTAATACAGCCCCCAAGTCAGCCGAAAGTAAGCTTCCCATTAAAGACAATGGAAGAAATGTTTTTTTTAAACTGAATGTGGAGAGGGGGAGAGATCAAGATCAAGTAGGGGATATGGCGTAAATGGCTCCGGCCTCCAGAATTTCAACAGGTGGTGGCAATACTTAGGCAAATTTACTCAAAAATTCAACTCAACAGGAACCCAACCTCACACAAAGGAAATTGTCAATTACAGCATTTATAATCCTGAGAAATTCAAAACTTCCTCACTCTCCACTCCCATATGAAAAGAAAAGCAGTTTATATAGAATGTTGTAACTGTTTACTCCAAGATTAGCATTTCCTCCCAAGACAGTTACTGCAAACTATGGGCTTCAGCTTTCCCCATTGCTTACTTTCCAATGTTTTTGAACAATGTTTTCAAAATTTCCATCTGCTCTTCAAAGAGGAAGGGAAATACATATGTTTCTCTTCGAGGTTACATATGTTTTCGGGGAAAACAATTAAAAAGCAATTCTTCAACAGTTTGTTAAAAGCTCCCAAAAACTTGAGTTTTGGCACTTAATTTCTGTGGAGACTTTTCACCCTCCTTGTTCCTCCTCATTCCCTTCATAACCTTTGCAACATTTCACTGGCTGATCCGACGATTTTTAATAAATTGCTTTTCGCTGCTCTGATATTTTTATAATTTGCTACCGCAAAACTAGCCTGAGTAGTCAGGTACGAAGTTTATCCAAATATGTCGAAGAATTTAAAGCATACAGGCAGGAAAAAAAAAATCAAATGATAAGGATGTGCCTGTCGAGGTGGCTTCATTTAAGATGCCGACCAGCTCCCACATGCCTTTAATGACTGAAACTCAGTGAAATTCTTGACACTGAGTTTAACAAATCCCGACGAAGTTTGGCTCTGGAACAAAACCATTCTTTGGAAGTGTCACTGGGTCCAATTCGGTCCTCCCTCCACACCATTCGCCTAACTGTTGATTCTCATGCCAACACTTCCGACGTTAAGACAGCCGTCCCTGACCACAGCGACAGGATCTGTACGCTGGAGTCCAAGCTGGCTGCAACGATTGAGTAGTGTGACGCTGTGGATCAAAGTCGATGACTTGGATTTCCAGTCAAGACAACAAAATCTGTGCATTGTTGGTCTACCAGTGGGAATTGAAGGCCGAGCCCCAAAGCATAGAATCACTACAGTGCAGGAGGCCGCCATTCTGCACTGACCCTCCAAAAGAACACCCTATCTGGGAGCACTCATCCGCCGTTTAACTATAGCCCCACCCAACCAAAGGGGCAATTTAGCTTATGGCCAATGTATTTAATTACCCAAATTATGTCAGATCTTTTTTGCACCCTCAGTTTGAAACTCATGAAGTCGCGCTTGAAGTTCTAAATGGATCATCATTGCAATGGCCGGGAATCGAACTGGGCTCAACTGCTTGGAAGGCAGCCCAGCTCACTACTGTATCATCATTGCTACATAATTACTCCATAAAAGCAGTTCATGTTAGATTTATTCAAAAAAGTGGTGGGTAAGGAAACTTTCCCCAATGCCCCGCAGCTACAGAGCCCACAGTCACATCCAACCAAAGCCTCACCCAGGTGACTTGGCTGATTCTCTCAGCTATGGTCAAGATATTTCACTACCCCAAATTAATTCAAAATGTTAGGCATAACCTAGTTTAATTACCGAGTTAGTCACAAGGTCACTACGTTTTTAAGTGTTGTTCTGGGTTATCATGTGCTTAAACGTGGATTGGTCACTTAAAACGCTCAAAACGAAGGGCTTGTCGGATGGTTGGGATGCATTTGAGCTTTTACTCTGCAGCTATAATAAGCAACTTTTTAATGGTGTAATACTCAATGTAGTTCATATGTCGGGGGGATGCGTGTCCCTCTAATGAGGTTGTTTTGTCAACGGATGCTATGTAAGGTGGAATACCTGCTGCTCATTTTATTCGTAATGGCAAGTTTAGGATTTTATTTACAGCTTTATTTAGTTAAATATTTACTATCATACCATTTGGTTTTTGTTCAAACAGTTTGGGAGTGGATAGATTGTTCCAGGGACGGAAGGGGGTGGGAAGGATTTTTATTTTGACAGTAACCAAGGATCTTTTTGTATTTGGCTATTCTCACTGCGTGTCGGATCCTCTTAGCCTTGTTTTATTTTCCTTTTATTTCACTCCTCTGTTTGTAAAGTCTTCCTGTATGCATGACTAGTTCAGGTGCTAGGGTGGTATGGGGCTCTCAGTCAGACTAGCTACATGGAATGCTAGGGGGTTGAATGGCCCTGTTAAGCGTTCCAAAGTGTTTTCACATTTCAAAAGCCTTAACACTGATATCGCATTCCTTCAGGAGATGCACCTTCATGTTAATGATCACACCTGATTGCATAACGTTTGGGTCGATCAGATGTTTCACTCCAACTTTAACATCAAAGCTAGGAGGGCAGCAATTTTGATTAACCAAAGAATGCAGTTCTCTCCCTTAAATATTGGAGGATGTTACACAATAGCCAATGACACACATTTTCAAACCCCTGTAGAGTTGGTGAAAGTCTATACCCCTAACTGGGACTATACAAAATTTATTACTGTTTCTATCCTCCCTTCCCAATCTCGACAACCACTATCTTAATGTTGGAGGAATCTGAACTGCGTCATAGATCCAGGGCTAGAGAGCTCAAGCCCAAGACCTTCACCCCCTCCAGCTCTCCACGTTTATGACTCAAATGGGCGTGTTGATCCTCGGCACTTCCTCCATCCAGGCACGAGGGACTTTTCCTACTTCTCGGGTGTCTACCGGGTTTACTCAACATCAAATACTTTTATTTTAGATAGAGCTCTACCCTTTTTGGTTAAAACAGTCAAGTATTTTGCCATAATTATTTCAGATTAATTATTTCCCTTGATCTGACTCTTAAGCCAAGGCTGAGGGTCAGCCCCCATAGAGCTTTAACACATACTTACTATCTGGAAAAGATTTTTGTAAATTCATATCCACTAATAAAGGTGATTTGATTAAAATAAATAAATTTGATTCCCCCACCCCGTCAGTACTGTGGGAGACCCTCAAAGCAGTTATCGGGGTAACATAATTTCTTCCAATTGGGATGAATGTTGGAATTTCAGATATACATTGTATTATATGTGTCTTGTGCAATAATGGTTAAAAACCTGGGTTAGTGTGTGTATGCAGTAAGGTTTTTTAAAAATTTGGTTTAAAAGACAGGCAGATACCGTGCCTACAGATGGGGTAATTAAAGCATCCTAAAAGTATCATTCATTCCAACCATATATAATGTTTACCTAAATAGGGCTAATGGAAATTTGGGCATCGAAAGAAGGTTCCCCTCCAAGTCACTCACCACCCCGACTTGGAAATATATCTGCATTTCTTCACTGCCGTGGGGTCATATACCTGAAATTCCCTCCCTAGCAGCACTGTGGGTGTACCTACACCTCAGGGACTGAAGCATTTCAAGAAGACAACTCATTACTGCCTTTCGAAGGGCAACTAGGGATGGGCAATAAATGATGGCCTAACCAGCGACACCCACATCCCATAAATGAATTTTTAAAAAAACATACCCTTATTTGTGTGTAGAGTCACTCCTGGAGCGAAGTATCCTATCTTCCCAGTCTTACAAATTAAATTAACTATTCGGGCTTCAGTCCTGTATCCTGGCAATTGTTGCGGTCTGCCTAGGATTGTAATGTAATGCACCAAGCAAATATAATTAAAACAAGAATTGGTGGATTCAATTTTGGAAACTGACTGTCAATATTCTATTACCCCCACTCCTGAGCTAAACGCAGAAAGGTTAAAGGTTCAGACTCAATTTGACTTAACTGAGCATTTGTTATAATGATCAAGGGGGACGTTTTATGAATATGGGGACAAGGTCGCCTTCTGGCCCACCAACTCAGGCACCAGTCAGCTTATAGAACATAGAACAGTACAGCACAGAACAGGCCCTTCGACCCTCGATGTTGTGCCGAGCAATGATCACCCTACTCAAACCCACGTATCCACCCTATACCCGTAACCCAACAACCCCCCCCCCCCCTTAACCTTACTTTTAGGACACTACGGGCAATTTAGCATGGCCAATCCACCTAACCCGCACATCTTTGGACTGTGGGAGGAAACCGGAGCACCCGGAGGAAACCCACACACACACGGGGAGAACGTGCAGACTCCGCACAGACAATGACCCAGCCGGGAATCGAACCTGGGACCCTGGAGCTGTGAAGCATTTATGCTAACCATCATGCTACCGTGCTGCCCACGGGTGCTGCTCTCCCAGGTCTATGACTCCTCCCATAATCTTACCACTGATCTCTTGAGTATTAATTTGATCTTTGCTTCTTTTTACTGTAACCTAATAAATCAGAACCCCCATGAACATAATGGCTGACTTTTAAAATAATTTGGGCATCCCTTCTGTGGATGCGGACTTGAGCAGATACTTCAGAGGATCCCTTGCATCTGGATGCAGAGTGGGCGGCACAGTAGCACAGTGGTTAGCACTGTTGCTTCACAGCACCAGGGCCCCAGGTTTGATTCCTGCTTGGGTCACTGTCTGTGCGGAGTCTGCATGTTCTCCCTGTGTCTGTGTGGGTTTCCTCCGGGCATTCCGGTTTCCTGTCACAAGTCCCGAAAGATGTGTTTGTTAGGTGAATTGGACAATTTGAATTCTCCCTCTGTGTACCAGAATAGGCACCGGAGTGTGGCGACTAGAGAAGCTTAATTGCAGTGTTAATGTATGCCTACTTGTGATAATACGAAAGATTATTATAATTATTAGTGGCAAGGCCTCAGGCCCTCATGGCTTTCCTATTGACTTTTATAAAAAAGTTCTCGGCTCAATTCGCTCCTTTATTACTAATTATGTTCAATTATCTCAGGCCTCTCTGTCCCCGACACGGACCCAAGCTTCCATCTCACTTATATTCAGAACAGACAGAGACCCTCCAGAATGTGGCTTATACCGCCTATTGGGCAAAGCCTAATCACTGAATCCCTAGTGCGGAAAGAGGCCATTTGGCCCACCAAGTCTGCACCGACCCTCTGAAAGAGCACCCCACCCTATCGCAACAATCCCGTAACCTAAACTACACATCTCTTTACACTAAGGGGCAATTGATCATGCCCAGTCCACCTAATCTGCACATCTTTGGACTGTGGGAGGAAACCAGAGCACCCAGGAGGAAACCTACACAGACACGGGGAGAACATACAAACTCCACACAAACAGTGACCCGAAGCCGGAATTGAACCCAGGTCCCTGGCGCTGTGAGGCAGCAGTGCTAACCACTGTGCCACCCCTGTTGGCTAAACTGTTGGCATACGTTTTAGAGCCTTGTATTCCTGGTATTACATCTGATGATCAAACTGGCTTTGTGAAGGAATGCCAATTATTCTCCAATGTACACCGCCTTATTGACATTATTCTTTCCGCAACAGCCGCAATCCAGCCAAAGGTTGTTACCTTGCTGGATGTGAAGAGGGCTTTGGCTGGGTGGAGCGGGATTATTTGTTTACAATTTTGGATGAATTTGGGTTTGACTCAAAGTTTATTTGCTGGATTCGCCACCTCTTTACCTCCCACACCACAAGTGTGCACACTAACTCTCTATACTCAGAGTACTTCCCTCTATCCAGAGGAACTCATCAATTATTCATTTTGACTCCTCTTTGACCTGCCCATAGACTTAAATTCGTCAACACTGTTAAAAGGTACCCACAGAGCTGGGGTGGAGCACCGGATGTCCTTATATGCTGACGATCACCTATTATATATTACTAATCCTATTGCCTGTGTTGAGGATATAATGAATATTCTCGCATCTTTGGCTAATTTTCAGGCTATAAATTTAAGATCAAATTCTATGATTCTATAATTCTAAAAGTGAATGATTTACAATCAATCCTATTGCCAAACAAATCCTCCCAGGAGCTTTGTCGTTTTGTATATCTATTGCTGGCTTTCGCTACTTAGGTGTGATCATAACACACTCTCTTGCATCTCTTCATAAAACAAACATTATGAGTCAAGTCACCAAGATTATGGCAGACCAACTATGCTGGGATAGTTTGCCTCTTTCCTTGGCCGATAGAAAAAATGACATTCTACCCAGGTTCTTGTTTCTTTTTCAATGTCTCTCTATCTTCTTACCAATTTCTTTTTCTGTTATGGTGAATAAGTTGATATCAACATTTACTTGGTCAAACAGGACTCCTAGAGCCCATAGACCATTATTTCAGAGGGGGAGACGGGATGGTGCACTTGCATTACCTAACCTACTGTATTATAGAACATAGAACATAGAACAGTACAGCACAGAACAGGCCCTTCGGCCCTCAATGTTGTGCCGAGCCATGATCACCCTACTCAAACCCACGTATCCACCCTATACCCGTAACCCAACAACCCCCCCTTAACCTTACTTTTATTAGGACACTACGGGCAATTTAGCATGGCCAATCCACCTAACCCGCACATCTTTGGACTGTGGGAGGAAACCGGAGCACCCGGAGGAAACCCACGCACACAGGGGGAGGACGTGCAGACTCCACACAGACAGTATTATTGGAGTGTTAATATTTAATAGGTTTTAATATGGTGTCACGATCTAGGTGAAAACTCGTGAAAGCGTAATCCTGCTGCTTATCCTCTCTTCCCATCTCAATCTGTGCCCTGCTTTTCCTATCCCCTTCTAAGTACATGGCACGATAGCTTCACAGGGCCAGGGACCCAAGTTCGATTCCCGGCTTGAATCATTGTCTGTGCAGAGTCTACACGATCTCCCCGTGTCAGCGTGGGTTTCCTCCAGGTGCTCCGATTTCCTCCCACAAGTCCCGAAAGATGTGCTGTTCCCCCTCCCTCTCATTTCTGTGATCCCGGTGGCTCCCGGGCGATTGTGGAAGCAAAGGCAAGGGCGTCAACTCTCTTCCCCATTTGTAGTTCTGGCTGATCCGATACCCCAAAGACTGTCACTCTCGAGAACGGCTCCACCCTCACCCCCACAACCTTGGATATTGCCTCGAAAAGGCGGTCCAAAAGCTGACACGACTGGGGCAGGCTCAAAACATGAGGGCATGGTTGGCCGGGCCTTCCTGGTAACGTTCACATGTATCCTCCACCTCTGGGAGAACCTGGTTATACGGGTTCTCGTCAGATATACTCTGTGCTCTGAGCTGCATGAGGCTTAGCCTTCTGCAGGAGAAGGTGGGGATGACCATTTTCAGTGCTTCGCTAAAGAGTTCCCACCCTATTCCCATCACTAGCTCTTCCTCCCATTTTCCCCTGGTTTCAGTGGGGAGTGTGCCCTTTCTAAAGGTCATTTGTATATGTCCCCGCAGTTCCCCTTTCCCAGACTGTCCTTGTCCAGTAAATCCTCCAACATTGTGTCTCTCAGGGCCCTTGTCGTCTCCTTGCGGAGCAGATTTTTGACTTGCAGATGTCGGAGTTCCTGTCCGTTCGGCCGTTCCAGTCTCTCTGTCAGTTCCTCTAGGGTTAATAGTCTGTCCCCCGTGTAAACGTCCCTAACCGTCAGTGACCCCAACTACCACCCCTGTCCTGTCTCCACTTCTTAAAGTTGCGTTGAGCATAGCTGGTGGAAACCTGTGGTTTCTGCAGATGGGTATACACATGGAGTATACTTTGGTCAGACCGAAGTGCTGACTCATCAGATTTCAGGTTCTATGGGTTGCTGCCACCATTGGGCTAGTTGAGTGTTTTGCTGGTGGGGATGAGAGTGTTGTCTTGGTGAGGGCCCGGAGGGTCGTTCCTGTGGAGGACGACTCCTCCATCCTCACCCATTCTGTATTTGGTTCCTTCACCCATCCCCTCACTCTCTCGGCAATGGTGGCGGCACAGTAGCACCGTGGTTAGCACAGTTGCTTCACAGCGCCAAGGTCCCAGGTTCGATTCCCGGCTTGCATCACGGTCTGTGCAGAGTCTGCACGTTCTCCCAGTCTCTGCGTGTGTTTCCTCCGGGTCCTCCGGTTTCCTCCCACAAGTCCCGAAAGACGTGCTGTTAGGTGATTAGAACATTCTGAATTCTCCCTCCGTGTACCCGAATGTGGCGAGTAGCGGATTTTCACAGTTACTTCATGGCAGCATTAATGTAAGCTTACTTGTGACAATAAATGTTCGGGAGGGCCAGGCCTCCCATGCTTCTTTGCAGTCCTGTTCTGGGGATTCTTTGATTTTTCCGTCCCCACACAAACTCCATAATCATTTTGTCTATTGCTTGGAAAAAGCCTTGGGGATGTAGATCGGTATGGATCTGAACAGGAAGAGGAACCTGGGCAGCGCATTCATCTTGATCGTCTGCACTCTCCCTGCCAGGGAGAGCGGGAGTGCATCACATCTCAGTGGGGCCTTATTCCCATCATCATGACTGTCGTTTTAGGCCATCATAGATGCAAAAACAAATTGCATCAAACCCCCCTCATTTTAGATTGTTGACTCAGTAACACCTCAATCTCTCCTGCCTCAGTCCTGCAACCGCTATCTTTCCAAACCAGTGTAAATAACCTCAAATATAACTCATTCTTAAGTTCTCTTAATGAAAAAAAATCACATATCCCAAAATGTGATACAGTTCAACATTGAAATGCCTTTTTTCCCGGAGAGATTAATGGCTACTATGGTCATGTAGAGGACACTGCACATAAATTGTCTGGTAGCTCACGGTTGAGTGCCCTCCTACAAAATAGATCATAAATTTTAATTTAGTTTCCTGCTTTTGAAAGTCAAATTCACTTGCTTCAACCAAAAATGAATTTAGCTGGTCTGAAACTGTAGCACAAAAGGCAGTAAGAGGTTTTTTGATGCGAGGTAGCAAAAAGTTGCTTGTTATATCCTTCCTGCTACCAGCCACACAAAATTATGTGCTCCCTCTGAGAGGATGTCTATGTCATGCATCCTGGAGGCAGAGGAAAAATTGGAGTAACTTTTTATTTAAAGGTATCAATAGAGCACAATAGCCATCCAATCTTGTCCTGCACAGATGGGTAAGCTGAACGCTACACTCCATATCAGTGTATATGGAGTGTATCAGGTCGGATGATGTCTTCTTCAGAACATGGGAGCCATTCACCCAACTGTTCCGGGACCTGTTTGTGGCCAACATACAAGCTGATAAATAATCACGTAGCTAAGAGCCAGGGGAAAGTAGCCAGAAAATGACAAAAGAGAAAGAAGGGCGGCACGTGGCGCAGTGGTTCGCACTGGGACTGCAGAGCTGATGACCCGGGTTCGAATCCCAGCTCTGGGTCACCATCCGTGTGGAGTTTGCACATTCTCCCGGTGTCTGCGTGGGTTTCACCCCGACAACCTAAACATGTGCAGGTTAGGTGGGTTGGCCACACTAAATTGCCCCTTAATTGGAAAAGAAAATACTCTAGAAAAAAAAAAATTTTAATAAAAAAAACAAGAAAAAGAAAAGAGAAAGAAGCAGGGAAAGATCCGGGGGTTTGACAAAAGGGGTAGCTAAACACATTACAAAAGAAAGGAGAGCTGCAGGGAGGGAGAGGGGGAAAGGGGGTGTGTGAAGGGGGCAGGGAGCAGGGAGGGAGGAAGGAAGAACAAGGGGCAAAAAACAAGAGGGGAACCAGAGGGGGGGGGGAAGACGAGAGAACACAAACGGGAAGGAGAGCATAGGATATGACAACGACCATGACAAGCACAGCAACAGAGACTAAGAAAGTACAGGAGGAAGAAACGATGGACGGCCGAAGCAGAAGCAAACGCACAACTTGGAGGTAGGTGAGCACTTTGGTGATAGTAACCACAATTCGATTACGTTTACTTTAGTGATGGAAAGGGATAGGTATATAGCGCAAAGCAAGAGTCATATCTGGGGGAAAGGCAATTATGATGCGATGAGGCAAGACTTAGGATGCATCGGTTGGAGAGGAAAACTGCAGGGGATGGGCACAATGGAAATGTGGAGCATGTTCAAGGAACAGCTACTGCGTGTCCTTGATAAGTATGTACCTGTCAGGCAGGGAGGAAGTAGTCGAGCGAGGAACCATAGTTTACTAAAGCAGTTGAAACACTTGTCAAGAGAAAGAAGGAGGCTTATGTAATGATGAGACGTGATGGTTCAGTTAGGGCGCTTGAGAGTTACAAGTTAGCTAGGAAGGATCTAAAGAGAGAGCTAAGAAGAGCCAGGAGGAGACATGAGAAGTCTCTGGCAGGTAGGATCAAGGATAACCCTAAAGCTTTCTATAGATATGTCAGAAATAAAAGAATGACTAGGGTAAGAGAAGGGCCAGTTAAGGACAGTAGTGGGAAGTTGTGCGTGGAGTCCGAGTAGATAGGAGAGGTGCTAAATGAGTATTTTTCGTCAGTATTCACACAGGAAAAAGACAATGTTGTCGAGGAGAATACTGAGATACAGGCTACTAGACTAGAAGGGCTTGAGGTACATAAGGAGGAGGTGTTAGCGATTCTGGAAAGTGTTAAAATAGGTAAGTCCCCTGGGCCGGATTGGATTTATCCTAGGATTCTCTGGGGAGCTAGGGAGGAGATTGCTGAGCCTTTGGCTTTGATCTTTAAGTCATCTTTGTCTTCAGGAATAGTGCCAGAAGACTGGTGGATAGCAAATGTTGTCCCCTTGTTCAAGAAGGGGAGTAGAGACAACCCCGGTAACTATAGACCAGTAAGCCTTACTTCTGTTGTGGACAAAGACTTGGAAAGGTTTATAAGAGATAGAATGTATAACCATCTGGAAAGGAATAATTTGATTAGAGATAGTCAACATGGTTTTGTGAAGGGTAGGTCGTGCCTCACAAACCTTATTGAGTTCTTTGTGAAGGTGACCAAACAGGTGGATGAGGGTAAAGAAGTTGATGTGGTGTAAATGGATGTCAGTAAAGCGTTTGATAAGGTTCCCCACAATAGGCTATTGCAGAAAATACGGATGCATGGGATTCAGCGTGATTTAGCAGTTTGGATCAGAAATTGGCTAGCTGGAAGAAGACAAAGGGTGGTGGTTGATGGGAAATGTTAAGACTGGTGTCCAGTTACTAGTGGTACCACAAGGATCTGTTTTGGGGCCACTGCTTTGTGTCATTTTTATAAATGACCTGGAGGAGGGCGTAGAAGGATGGGTGAGTAAATTTGCAGATGACACTAAAGTCGGTGGAGTTGTGGACAGTGCAGAAGGATGTTACAAGTTACAGAGGGACATAGATAAGCTGGGCTGACAGGTGGCAAATGGACTTTAATGCAGAAAAATGTGAGGTGATTCATTTTGGAAGGAATAACAGGACGACAGAGTACTGGGCTAATGGTAAGATTCTTGGTAGTGTGGATGAGCAGAGAGATCTCGGTGTCCATGTACATATATCCCTGAAAGTTGCCACCCAGGTTGATAGGGTTATTAAGAAGGCGTACGGTGTGTTAGCTTTTATTGATAGAGGAATTGAGTTTCGGAGCCATGAGGTCATGTTGCAGTTGTATATAACTCTGGTGCGGCCGCATTTGGAGTATTGCATGCAGTTCTGGTCGCCGCATTATAGGAAGGATGTGGAAGCATTGGAAAGGGTGCAGAGGAGATTTACCAGGATGTTGCCTGGTATGGAGGGAAGATCTTCTGAGGAAAGGCTGAGGGACTTGAGGCTGTTTTCGTTAGAGAGAAGAAGGTTAAGAGGTGACTTAATTGAGGCATACAAGATGATCAGAGGATTAGATAGGGTGGACATTGAGAGCCTTTTTCCTCGGATGGTGATGTCCAGCACGAGGGGTCATAGCTTTAAATTGAGGGGAGATAGATATAGGACAGATGTCAGAGGTAGATTCTTTACTCAGAGAGTAGTAAGGGCGTGGAATGCCCTGCCTGCAACAGTAGTGGACTCGCCAACACTAAATGCATTTAAATGGTCATTTGGACGACATATAGGCATATGGACGATAAGGGAATAGTGTAGATGGGCTTTAGAGGAGTTTCACAGGTCGGCGCAACATCGAGGGCCGAAGGGCCTGTACTGCGTTGTAATGTTCTATGTTCTAACTACAACAGTGATAACCGACCGGAAAAAGCAAGCAACATCAGAGAATCATAGAATTTACAGTGCAGAAGGAGGCCATCCAGCCCATCAAGTCTGCACCGGCCCTTGGAAAGAGCACCCCACGGAAGCCTCACGCCTCCCCTTTACCCTATCCCCTTCATCCCAGTAACCCAGCCTAACCTTTTTGGTCACTAAGGGCAATTTATCATGGCCAATCCACCTAACCTGCACATCTTTGGGCTGTGGGAAGAAACCGGAGCACCCGGAGGAAACCCACACACACACACAGGGAGAACATGCAGACCCCACACAAACAGTGACCCAGGTCGGGAATCGAACCTGGGACCCTGGAGCAGTGAAGCAACTGTGCAAAGCGCCATGCTATCGTGCTGCAAATTGCCACCCAGATCTACTTTGTATTACTAGTGTTGTATGTACTCTCTTTGTTCAAAAAAGAAACGGGGGCCCCTCCCCACACCAAGACATGTACACAGGCATACTGCAAATTGTCTCTCCAGTAGCTCGATGTATAAACAGTGCCGCAGTTTTTACTTCCCCATACAATGGGGGCGGGATTGTGTAATCCTGAGGCTAAAGTGTTGACGCCGTCGGAAACGTCGTCGCGTTTCTCGATGGCGTCAACACGGCCTCGGGATCAGCAATTCTGGGCCCTACAGGGGGCCAGCACGGGACTGGAGCGATCCACGCCGCTCCAGCTGCTGATCCTGGCATGAACTGGGCACCGCAGGGTACGCGCATGCACTGTGACACCGGCGCCAACGCGTACATGTACAATGGCTCCCTTCTCCTTGCCGGGATACAGCGGCCAGCGCGGAAGAAAGGAGGCTCCCAGTCCGAGAGACCAGCCCGCCGATCGGTGGGCCCCGATCGCGGGCCAGGCCACATCGGAGCCCCCTCCCCCTGGGTCGGACATCCCTCCCTTCCCCCCCCCCCCCAAAGGCCCCTCCCGGACCCTTCCACGCCGAGGTCCCGTCGGCTGAGAACAGGTAGTAGCCCGGCGGAGGATCTTGCTGCAGTGGAAGGATGCGAGGCCCCCAAGTGTGGAGACCTGGATCAGTGACATGGCGAGAGAGGTGGGGGGTTCCTTATTATAGTTTCTATTTTTTTTTTCTCTACGGTTATGTAACTTAACATTGTGTTAATTTAAGTTGTTGTTAATATGTTGTGTTGTTCATTGAGGAGGGGCGAATGTTTATGATTGATATCATTATTGTTATTGTTGGTATTTTATTATGGTTCGATGTTGTTGTATAAATTCAAAATTTTGCAATAAAAATTATTTTTTTTTAAAAACCACTGTTGCCTCACAGTACCAGAGACCCAGGTTCGTTTCCGACCTCGGGTGGCTGTGTGGAGTTTGCGCATTCTTCCCGTGCCTGCGTATGTTTCCTCTCATAGTCCAAAGATGTGCAGGTTAGGTGGATTGGCTGTGCTAAATTGTCCCTAGGTGGGATTAAGGGGCTAGGTCAGGTGCTCTTTCAAAGGGTCTGTGCAGACTCAATGGGCCAAATGGCATCCTTCTCCACTGTAGGGATTCCATGATTTTGCTTTCTCCTCTTTGCCACTCAGTTTCCCTTCTTTGTCAGGTCACTGATCTCCTGAATTTTACACACAACTGGTACAAAGAATAAAGAAGTAAGAAGATGTCAGCACAGGAACGGGCCGTTCGGCCCTCCAGGCTTACTCCGACCATGCTGCCCGTCTGAACTAAAAAACCCTACTCTTCTGGGGTCCGTAGCACTCTATTCCCATCCTATTCATGTATTTGTCTCGGGGAGACAAACTCGGGGAGAATGTGCAAACTCCACACGGACCCAAAGCCGGGATCGAACCCGAGACCTCAGCCCCATGAGGCCGCAGTACTAACCCACTGCGCCACTGTGCTGCCCCTAAAGCTGACAATCCTAACATGTTGAACTAAACTAACTATGCAAAAGCTCCTTTGTATATTTTGACCTCGTAGACAGCTGCAAAGAATGGTAATGTATGGGACACAGGCCAATATTGACCACAAATTCTCCAATGTATTTGTGATTTTTAAACTTAAGAGATTTGCAGAGACTTCAGCACTCATGAGTATTGAGTGTTTTATAACATTCATCAGAAAACTTCATGAAGAATTTTAGGCAGTCAGCCACAAAATTCAACACATCTTTTTCTGAATCCCTGATTTGGAGCTATTGAAATAAATGTAGAATAAAATGTGCTACAGTCAACATCTAAATTCATGGTTCATGAAGGCCACTAAACCTAGTAAAAATTCATTAAAATGTTTTGCTTTCGTGGTGCAGTGGTTAGCACTGCTGCTTCACAGCGCCAAGGACCCAAGTTCAATCCCAGGCATGCGTCACTGTCCGTGTGGAGTTTGTACATTCTCCCCGTGTCTGTGTGGAACTCACCCCCACAACCCCAAGATGTGCAGGGCAGGTGGATTGGCCACGATAAATTGCCCCTTAATTGAAAAAATTTAAAATTCTTTGCTTTCTAGCACTTCCCATTAAAAAGGATCCAAGCATTAAAAACTGGGGAAGGCTAGCCAGGCAGTCATTTTTGTTGCAGTTGACAACATTGTCCATTCTGAAGTCCATCATTTTGTGAAGTGCAGATAAAATCATATGTCTGAATAATAACATCTTGTTCAACTGATTTAGAGTGGGTAAGATAGCTACCAATACATGCATTCAGACAGTATGTATTAGTAGCTCTAGCAGTTCAAGGCATGACCAAACCTTCTCGAGTATTTATTTACACATGCAGAAAAGTCAATGGAAAACAGATTTTTTTTTGCCAGGTTGCAATCTGAACCTGAACAGTGGGCAGATGTCCACATGTGGACTTTTAATTCTGGGAAGGCGCAGATGCCAAAATAAGTTGTTAAAAATACACACAGCACACACTGTTGAAGAGCCAGATGAGGAATTCTTGTTGCCGTAGCTTGGTTCTCATGCGGAATGCTGAATGTCACCCAAAGGATGAGAAAAAAATTTAAACAGGAAGATGCAATCGAAGCAGTGGTGACTGACAAGTTAAGACTACAAGAAATGGAGCAGACAGTATATCTGAAATATAAGGACTTTAAATAACTTCACGCCAGGATGTGAATGGTTTTGAGACTGTAAAACAATGAGAAGAAAAAGTGTTGACAGCATGCTGGAAAACATTCAAATTCTGTATGTGCACAAGTAATACAGCACGCTTTCTTCAATTTGCAGGATAGACAGCCTAAAGAACGGTTTCAAGTTTTATCTTTTTTTGCAGTTAGACCATAACAACTTTTAAGTTTTCCACTCAATCCCAACTTTTCACTTCCACGCACCAGTCTTCCCTTGGTTTTGGGGACAAGAGCAATCCTCAGATTTAACTATTTGACCCAGTATTACTTGCACAACAAACACTTAAACACTTGCAAACTCGGCCATGCACTGCAATGCACTGGAGCTATGCAAATTCAAAACTTGAAATTCAAAAACTGGGTATAATGCACAGGTAGCAGCAATTTACTGTGCTCTACCGTAATTCAAATTGACCACCCACTAAAGAACAATCAATAATTTGTAGCCACTGCTCCATTTGTGATAATTTCTTTTATTGCTACCTCAGTTTCAGATGTCTTGGTAATGATTTCCACATTTGATCAAACAGAAATGAGTACCATATGTCCAAGCAGTTCTTCAGTCTTTGTAGCTTTTAGCAATAACATACTTGTTTTAGTGCAATCTGGCTAGCGTCATCAGGTGGAGTATATGACATTTTTTTCCAGGTTATATAAGTTTGGCAACAGAATGCGCAGTTAAAGACAATACCTGACAATACTTGTGAAATAGATTCTGAAAAACACAGTAGAGGATTTATATAGGGATCCAAAGCAGAGGTTTAGCCAAATAACGGTGCTTACATCAACTGCAAAAATGCCACGTGTTTTCACCTCTGGAAACCAGACTTGAATTCAGGTCAGACCAATAAAATTTAAATCACTTTTCTGGCTCAGAGCCCAAATTGAAATTGCTTGATAAAGCTTCTAGCAACTTCTCATGGTTGCAAATTCTGACCATAGGCCTTCCCATAATTTAGAATTAATCTGTAATCTCGGTCAAACAATCCTCAGGCATAATTAGTGTGGAAACAAAGGAGGTATTTTTGCCCGAACTCACCCATGCAGGACGTTGGCATGGTCAGACCAGCCATCCATTTTACGCATTGTCCATCTTTATTTCCGTTGACTTTGTGGGAAATAAAACCAGGCAGCATGTAAAGAAGACAGCCAATCCAATCATGTCAGCTCCCCATCTGTGCAGACACCAAAAATGTCTCACTGACATAATGTGGCTAAAAGGTTTTGAGTTGAATGTTGCTGAGGCAGGGCATTTTATGGCAATCCCAGTTAGACTTTTTTGTACCACAACAAGCTGATAACAGTGTGACAGGGGTAACAGGGCATCAAGGCCTCAGTGAATGGGGTCAACAGTTTTCTTGCTCACCAATGAGATTGAAAGTTTGAGAAAGAATAAGGAACCATGGAAAAGGAGAATGCATGGCAGTCAGTGAATGAAAGTCAAATCAGACAAGAAAAAAGGGAGAGGGACAGAAAATCTGGATTGAGAAAGACAGTGAAAAGGGACAAAAAGGAAAAGAAAGTAAAATAATCTTATATTTGGTTTATTTAAAATTACCAACAATTGACACAAGCAGTAATGATATTCAACAATTTATATTTTCCCTTTTTTAAGGCCAAGAGGCTGATTGGCATTGCATTAACAATCATCACATCATTAAAAACCTGCTTATATTCTTAATTATCAGATTTAACTTTCTTTAGCAAGTTTGATGGGCAGCTATATGTGAATCCAGAAAGTTTTAAAAAATAACAGGGAGACAAATATGAAAATTCCACTCAGGCAAAGATAATGCAGCGGTGCAAATCAACTAGCCAGATTTGGAACTCATGCTGTATTGGATTGGATTTGTTTATTGTCACGTGTACCGAGGTACAGTGAAAAGTATTTTTCTGCAAGCAGCTCAACAGATCATTCAGTACATGGGAAGAAAAGGGAATTAAACAGAATTCAAGAAAATACAAGAAAATACATGAGAATACATAATAGGGCAACACCATATGTAACTACATAAGCATTGGCATCGGATGAAGCATACATGGGTGTAGTGGTAATGAGGTCAGTCCATAAGAGGGTCATTTAAGAGTCTGGTGACAGTGGGGAAGAAGCTGTGTTTGAGTCTGTTCGTGCGTGTTCTCAGACTTCTGAATCTCCTGCCCGATGGAAGAAGTTGGAAAAGTGAGTAAGCCGGGTGGGAGGGATCCTTGATTATGCTGCCTGCTTTCCCCCGGCAGCGGGAGGTGTAGATGGAATCAATGGATGGGAGGCAGGTTCGTGTGATGGACTGGGTGGTATTCACGACTCTCTGAAGTTCCTTGCGGAACTGTATCTCTTAATCCTCTGAATTTGCTAATCAATTTACAGATTTAATAACAGCATTTAACGTTAACACAGCATTATTTTTACAGCAAGATCCAACTCATTGTTACACAGATTAGTAAAATCAACGATTTTTCAGAGAACCCTCAAGAGAGAGAACAAGAGGGGTTTGGAGACTCCAACCCAAGATGACGGGAAATGTAGATTGAGTGCATTTCTTTTGGGAAACACATCTGGAAACACTTTTGAGTGGACATGGCATATGGAATAAACATACAGGGTATGACCCAATGGCCTCGTCTTGCCCGACTCGGGACACGATGAGGCTAGTAAATCTTTTACAACACTTGTTACACCTCGCAAGATCACGTGATTAAATTTGCATATTTAAGCATGCAGTTAAACTCACTTAACTATGTTTGCATTGGAGTTAACCAAGGCGTGAGACCTAGTGGCCTCGCCTCAGAGACACCATGCAGGCACTGTTTAGCACTGGGTTTCACAAACGTGGACTAGGGACCAGGCATATCAGCACTTTGCGCGTGGGGGAAGGGGCTGGCGGGGGGGCGAGAAGAGATAAGGCGTCTCAAGTGCTTCTTCCAGGTCAATTAATTCTTGAGTTCTGCCAACTCAGTATACATATTCGCTACTTCAGACATGGTCTCCTCGACAATGGGGAGACCAAACGCAGATTGGGCGATCATTTTTTTTTAACATCTCTGTTCAAGACCAGTGACCCCTAACTTCTAGTCACTTGTTATTTAAATTCTCCACCCCACTTTCAAGTGGCATTTACTCACCAATAACCTGCTCAAAAAGTCTCAGTTTGGGTTCCATCAGGGCTCCTGCTTTCATTACAACCTTGGCACAATCATGGACAAAAGTGCTGAACTCAAGAGATGAGGTGTTTGTCCTTGATATCAAGCATGTGACTGATTATGGCACCAAGGAGTGTTCGCAAAAGTCAAAGTGAATGGGAATCAGGGGGAAAGGTCTCCACTGATTATTCATATCTGGTACAAAGGAAAATGGTTGTGGCTGTTGGAGGTCAATCATCTCAGTCCCAGGACATTGCTGCAGGAGTTCCTCAGAGAAGTGTCAGATGCCCAACCACATTCAGTTGCTTCATCAATGACCATCTCTCCATCCTAAGGTCAGAAGCGGGGATGTTCATTGATAATTATACAATGTTCAGCCCCATTCTCGACTCCTCAGATACTGAAGCAGTCCATTTCCCCATGCATCAAGACCTGGACGACATTCAGACTTAGGTTGATAAATGTCAAGTAACTTGCACGCCACATAAGTGCCATCTCCAGCACCAAAAAGCTAACCATCATGCATTGACATTCAATAACATTGCTGGCAGAAACTTCCCACTACAACATCCTGAGCATTACCACTGACCAGAAACTGAACTGGACCATCCAAATAAATACTGTAACTACAAGAGAAAATGAGGGGCTGGGAATTCTGTGGCAAGTATCTCCCCTCCAGTCTCTAGAGTCTGCCCACTATCTTCAAGGCACAAGACATTCTCTCCTGTCTTCTCCCCATAACCCCTGATCCCCTTATTAATTGATAACCTATCTAATTCTGTCTTAAAGACACTCACTGATTCGTCCTCCACAGCCTTGTGCGGCAAACAATTCCACAGATTCACCGCCCTCTGGCTGAACAAATTCCTCCTCATCTCAGTTTTAAAGGATCATCCCTTCAGTCTGAGGCTGTGCCCTCGAGTTCTAGTTTTTCCTACCAGTGGAAACATCCTCTCCACGTCCACTCTATCTGGACCTCTCAATATCCTGTAAGTTTCAATAAGATCCCCTCATCTTTCCAAACTGCAATGAGTACAGACCCAGAGTCCCTCCTCATATGACAAGTTCTTCATTCCAGGGATCATTCTTATACATCTCCTCTGGACCCTTTTCCAAGGCCAACACATCCTTCCTTAGATGCGGGGCCCAAAACTGCTCATAATACCCCAAATGAGCTCGACATATCCTACTGTATAGTCTGTATTCTCTTATCTTGCTAGTCCTCTCCAAATGCATCTCACACTCAATGCATTCTATGCTCGATTCGAGCAGGTAACCAACAATCCGTTGTCGAGTGCCCCAGCAGCCCATAACTCACCCATACCTACCATCACAGCTTCCGAAGTCAGATCAGCCTTTCTGAAAGTGAACCCTAGGAAGGCGACGGGCCTGGAGGGGATCCCTGGTCGTGCACTCAGAGCCTGCGCGGACCAGCTGGCAGAGGTAGTCGCGGACATCTTTAACCTGTCCCTACTCCACTCCTAGGTCCCCACCTGCTTCAAGAAGACCATCATTATACCGGTGCCAAAGAAGAACCAGGCAACGTGCCTCAGGGTGGCCCTGACTTCAGTCGTAATTAAGTGCTTCGAGAGGTTGATCATGAAGCGCATCACCTCCATACTCCCAGAACCCCTTGATCCACTGCAATTCGCATACCGTTGCAACCGGTCTACAGCAGACGCCATTTCCCTGGCCCTAAACTCATCCCCAGAGCATCTCGACAACAAAGACTCCTAATCAGACTCCTATTTATTGACTACAGCTCCGCCTTCAACACCATAATCCCAGCCAAGAGCATATCAAAGCTCCGAAACCTAGGACTTGGCTCCCCACTCTGCAACTGGATCCTCGATTTTCTGACCAACAGACCACAATCAGTAAGAATGAACAACACCTCCTCCACAATAGTCCTCAATACCGGCGGCCCGCAAGGCTACCTACTACGCCCCCTACTCTATTCGCTGTACACACACGACTGCGTGGCAAAACCTGGTTCCAACTCCATCTGCAGGTTTGCTGACGATACAGCCAAAGTGGGCCGGATCGCGAACAACTACGAGTCATAATACAGGAGGGAGATAGAGAACCTAGTGGAGTGGTGCAGTGACAACAATCTCTCCCTCAATGCCAGCAAAACTAAAGAGCTGGTCATTGACTTCAGGAAGCAAAGTACTGTACACACCCCTGTCAGCATCAACGGGGCCGAGGTGGAGATGGCTAGCAGTTTCAAATCCCTGGGGGTGCACATCTCCAAAACTCTGTCCTGGTCCACCCACGTCGACGCTATCACCAAGAAAGCACAACAGCGCCTATACTTCCTCAGGAAACTAAGGAAATTCGGCATGTCCACATTAACCCTTACAACTTTTACAGATGCACCATAAAAAGCATCCTATCGGGCTGCATCACAGCCTGGTATGGCAACTGCTCGGCCCAGGACCGCAAGAAACTTCAGAGAGTCGTGAACACCGCCCAGTCCATCACACAAACCTGCCTCCCATTCATTGACTCCATTTACACCTCCCGCTGCCTGGGGAAAACGGGCAGCATAATCAAAGACCACTCCCACCCGGCTTACTCACTCTTCCAACTTCTTCCATCGGGCAGGAGATACAGAAGTCTGAGAACACGCACGAACAGACTCAAAAACATCTTCTTCCCCACTGTTACCAGACTCCTAAATGACCCTCTTATTGACTGACCTCATTAACACTACACCCTGTATGCTTCATCCGATGCCGGTGCTTATGCAGTTACATTGTATACTTTGTGTTGCCCTACTATGTATTTTCTTTTATTCCCTTTTCTTCCCATGTACTTAATGATCTGTTGAGCTGCTCGCAGAAAAATACTTTTCACTGTATCTCGGTACACGTGACAATAAACAAATCCAATCCAATCCATTCCCCCAGCTGAAATACATTTGCCACTTTTCTGCCCATATTATCATTCCATTAATAACTCACTGCAGACTACAACTTTCTTCCTCTATCAATCAATCAAATGTCCAATTTTTGTATCATCTGAAAATATCCCAATTTTGTCCCCTGCATTTAAAACTAAATCATTTACATTTACCACAAAATCAAGGGACATGGGGCGGAATTCTCCACAAGGCACGACGCCGTCGTGAAACCCGGAGAGGTTCACAACGGCGTCGGAAGCCTCTCCCGGCCCCCTATTCTCCCCTCCCCAAGGGGATAGGCGGGCCGTACCGGGAAACCCGGCCGCCGGGCCTTGTCCCTGGCATCAAGGCCCGGCGCGCCAAGAATGGGCGCCTAATGACGTCTTTCCCTTCAGCCACCCCGCAAGACGTGGCGGCTTTATCTTGCGGGGCGGCGGAGGGGAAAGAGTGCGTCCCCTTGAGACGCCGGCCCGACGATCGGTGGGCACCGATCGCGGGCCCGTCCCCTCCCAAGCACGGTCGTGGTGCCCGATCCCCGATCCGCCCCCCCACAGGCCCCACACTTACCTGGCGCGCCATGTTCATGACGGCAGCGACCAGGTGTGGTTGCCACCATCGTGAACAGGTAGGGAACGGCAGGCCGCTCGGCCCATCCGGGCCGGAGAATCGCGGGCTGCTGTCTCCGAGCAGCGTGTCGCAAAACCGGACACGCCATTTTGGGGGGTGTGGGAGAATAGCGGGATGTGCGGGAGCGGACCTCCCGCTATTCTCCCACCCATCGTGGTTGCGGAGAATCGCGCCCATGGTGCTGATCCATGCTGAACTCCACTGGAAACAGCCATCCAATCAAAAAAACAGCATTCGAATATCATGCTTTTGTTTCTTGCCGTTCAGGAAATTTTTGATCCAACTTGTCCTTAGATTGCATGGACTTTTACTCTACTAACCAGCCTTCCATGTGCAATCTAGTCAAGTCTCGTTGACAACAGCAGACCAGAAGATCCCACCACTGGCCAATGGCGAGCCGCCTCCGGTTGCACGGTTAATCACGCCCAATAAATTGCGAGTGTCAAAATAATGAATGGGACTATACATTTAATGAAAAACACTGAAGCATGAGATTCAAATTTATAATTATTTAAAAGTGCAAACACAGTAGAAAAATCCATGAAGGTCAATACAGTTTGGGGTTTTATAAACTAGGGCACAGAATATAAAGCCAAATAAGTCATGATGAATCATAGAGCATTTGGTGCCCAATTATGCAAAAGGAAATTAAAGCCAAAGAGAGGATTCAGCACAGATTCAACAGGGAAATGTCAGAATTCAACAGTATGGTAATGGGAAGGAATTTGAGATTTGAGGGATATTTTTAAAGGAGCAAAGAAAGTTATATTGATATTTAATAGATGCCCTTAAAACTAAGAGTCTTTTTAGTAAAGCAGTTTTAAAATTATTTTCTTTATTGTCACAAGTAGCCTTACATTAACACGAGAATGAAGTTACGGTGAAAAGCCCTTCGTCCCCACATTACGACGCTTGTTCGGGTATACAGAGGAAACCCACGCAGACACGGGGAGAACGCTAAGACGTCGCACAGACAGCGACCCAAGCCGGGAATCGAACCTGGGATCCTGGAGCTGTGAAGAAACAGTGCTAACCACTGTGCTAATGGCGCAGAATGTGCAGGCTCAGGAGGGACTTGTGGGTTCATGTGCACAGATCTTTTAAATCAGCAATTTGAGAAAGTAACGTACAAAGCATATGAGTTTTTGGGCTCCAAAACTATTGCGCACAAAAGCAGGGAAGTTATGCTGAACATATTTTTTTTGTAAATTTAGAGTATCCAATCCATTTTTTTCCGATTAAAGGGCAATTTAGCGTGGCCAATCCACCTACCCTGCACATCTTTGGATTGCGGGGACGAGACCCACGCAGACACGGGGTAAGGATTATAATAGGAACACAGCAAGTCAGATAGGCAATTAAGCCACTCGAGCACATTCTGGCACTCTGTTACATCATGGCTGAACGGCACTTAACCACCTGCATTTGACCAGCTTTGTTCTGCATCTTTTGATACCCTTACCCAACAAAAGTCTATATAAGACCTGAAAAAGTCGCAGTTGACCCAATATTCTCCACTGGGGAAAATAGTTTTTCTTTATCCACCCTATCAAATTGTTTTACCATTTTAAGTACTGCTGTTAGTTTAAATTCCCCTGAAGGTTGAAGGGTGATCTAGTTTATGCAACCGTTCCTGATAATTTAACTCTTGAAACCCCATTCATACTTGTGAATTAAAAGATCGTGTCCTCTTGTTGGGAAGTCAGTGACAAAGGATTATCAATTTAATATGCACTAAATTCATAAAGAGAGAGGTGAACTTAGGTGAATTTTTTAATCAAAAATGTTTGGCACACAGATTGCTTTGTCAAAGGTAAAAGCCATTGCTTTTTAAAGATAACATTAGGTAAATACTTGAAAGCAGAGGAATACACGGGATTTTGGAAATACACAGCACATGACAATGTTTTGGATTGCTCTCACCAAAAGCTGGTACGGACAAAATGGTTGACTGATCACTGTCTGAGCTGTAAACATTGAAGGTTTTATAGTACTGCTACAAAACATTCCTTTCCGACTCCCACAATTCCCTTTCCATATCAGCTACTGCTGTCTTCCATCAAAAATGACATTTACAGGCCATGTTATCTCTGTGCTCCACTCCTTTACAAACTTGTACACCAATAGCATATTAGTGAGATGAGATTTCATCCCCTCAGATGCCAAAGTGATGATTATTTACACAATTCAGGCTGTGCTTGGTGTACAAATTAGCTTTGTCGGCAAGTATGCTATTGTAAAAGAATATAAGGAACGCTTCAAGCTAAAGCTTATTTCCCAGAAATTCAGTCACAAAAGTTATGTGGACCTAGAATAGCCAAACCACCTCAACATGTTCTCGGCTTACTGCCTCAAGTCATGCCATTCGTGTCTATGAAGCAGACAAGCTCCAATTTATTATCTATCAATCCATTCAACTATATTGTCATCATTTGGGAAATGTATGCAAAACAAAACGCATAAACCGTAGACTGCACTAGAAATGGCATTTCAGTATTATACACAGAAACCTATAGGCCGGGATTATCCGAATCCCCCCGGGGTGGGGTGCAAATCCCGCTCCGACGCCGGCTTCCCTATTCTCCGGTGCCGTATTTCGGGAACCGGTGGGTTTACCACCACGCCGGTCTGGGGCTGTTGACAGCGGCCTCTCCGGTGATTTCTCCGGGCCCCGATGGGCCGAGTGGCTGTCAAGTTTTGCCCAGTCCGCTGCCGTGGATTACTCACCTCACACACTGCAGTACCTGACAGATAACTGTGAGGGGGCTGTCCTGGGGGGAGGGGGGGGCGCCCCATGGTGGCCTGGCCCGCGATTGGGGCCTACCGATCTGCGGGTGGGCTGGTTCCATGGGGGCCTTCTTTCCTCCGTGCCGGGCCCCTGTAGAGCTTCGCCATATTGCCCAGGGGCCAGCACGGAGAAGGGAACCCCCGTGCATGCGCAGAAATACGCCGGGCATTCTGCGCATATGCGGAAATATGCCGGCCGTTCCACGCATGCACGAGATCACGCCGGTCATTCCGCCGCTTGCGCGAACTCGCGCCAGCCCTTCGGTGCAGGCTGGAGCTGCAGGAACCACTCCAGCGTCAACCTAGCCCCCGAGAAAGTGGAGAATTCCTCACTTTCGGGTGCCGTTAACGTTGAAGTGGTTGGTGCCGGTTTCCACGCCGGAGTGGGGGCTTAGCCCCATTATTGGAGAATCCCACCCATGATATCTGGAGATTTTACAATGGTGTACAATCTTATTTCCAGCTTTAAGTTCCTACAAGTTCAAGTAAAATTTTAAAAAGCATGGAATAGCTCTTGTGGTTATGAATTTCTGGTCAACATAATAAGCAATGAACACAGTGCATACACAGCAATAATGATATGGATAGTGTTTAGAGGACTTTTATTTATTTTTGAAGTAAACTTGGCTCAACACACTGTTGCTTTGCAGCCAAAACTGTTACTGTACTATGTACTGACATGAACATTACCGTTGATTTCTCCAATCACAAAATGAAGCTTGTTAGTATAGCCCAAATAAAAAGTCAGTTTCAGCTCCATTTAATTAGTACTTACAAAAACCATAAGTTACAGATTGTGGAAGGATAGAACTTCAGAATGCCATGTTGACAAATAAAGCAAAAAACATTAGTTGAGCGCGCAACCTTGTACAAATAAGTATGCACTAATCTTTCATTTAATAGCCAAAAAAGGAAGTTTTCTCTCTTCCTCTTCTGAAACTCATCCGTGGAACTACAATTCCACAAGTGGCAGCAGCCCTTCAACACTTCAGCAAAAAGGCAATGCTTCACCTACTTTAGAGTGTATTAGCAAGTTATTCTACCGCAAGGCAAAATGGCAGTATGAATCCCGGAGAGTATTGGAAAGAGACGCATTTATATAGCACCTTTCACGTCCACCGGACATCTCAAAGTGCTTCACTGCCAATTAAATATTTTATGAAGTGTAGTCACTGTTGTATAAGGAAAACAGCAGTTAATTTGATCTCAGCAAACTCCCACAAACAATGTGATAACGACCAGATAATCTGTTTTTGTGATCTTGATTCAGGGATAAGCATGTATTCTACAGCAGGAAGGTGGAGTGGCACTGAATTTTTTTGTAATTTAGAGTACCCAATTAAGGGGCAAATTTAGCATGTTCAATTCACCTACCTTGCACATCTTTGTGTTGTGGGGACGAAACCCACGCAAACACGGGGCGAATGTGCAAACTCCAAACGGACAGTGACCCTGAGCCAGGATCGAACCTGGGACCTCGGCGCCGTGAGACTGCAGTGCTACCACTGCGCCACCGTGCTGCCCGGAATGGCACTGAATTGAGGTGCGTTTTTGCAGGTTATTCAGCAGGTGGAATGGCACTGTGAATCAAGGGCAGTGTGAATCGAGGTGAGTGTTCACAGGTTATTGTCCTGCAAGAAAATAAATCACTGCCTGAATTCAGATGATTAGCAGTAGGTCATTCTATTGTTGGACTGCAGCCCAAGCCCCATTTTGTTTTGCGTATTGGTATCTACTGAATTTATAGGAGAGCTGAAGAACTGAATGCTAGAAATCAGATGTTTAAACATTTAAGCCAAATACTGCAATCTGAAATAAAGGAACTTGATGTCAGATTTACGAAATGTGGTCAGAACTATTTGCTTTTGTCTGCAAGTTTTGCAGTGCTTGCTGTGTGGATACCAAACTGCAGTTATGAACTGAATTTTAAAACTTTTGCTAGGTTGTCACGATTGTCGTACGAGGACAGATTGTGTTGACAAGGTCTTTATTCACTGGAATTTAGAAGAATGAGAAGGGGTCTTACTGAAATGTTTAAAATTCTGGAGGGTTGGACTGGATGCAGAGATGATATACCCCCTGGCTTAGGGCGGGGGGGGGGGGGGGGGGGGGGGGGGGGGGGGTCAGGAACAAGAGGTCACAGACCAAGGGGGCGGTTCTCCACTGCCCACGCCGGTTGGGAGAATAGCGGGAGGGCCTCCCCACATTTTTCATGCCCTCCCGCTATTCTCCCCCTCCCCCTCACCCGACCCACTTCACGAATCGCCGCTCGCTGTTTTTTACGGCGAGCAGCAATTCTCCGCGGCCGACGGGCCGAGCGGCCGGGCCTTTACACCCGTTTATTCACGGCAGCAAACACACCTGCTCGCTACCGTAATAAAAACGGGCGCTGGATGTCCATTTGGGCCATCCAGAGGCCCGTTTGGGGCGGGAGCACCACTGTTGTGCTCGGGAGGGGACAGGCCCGCGATCGGTGCCCACCGATCGTCGGGCCTGCGTCCAAAAGGGACGCACTATTTCCCCTCCGCCGCCCGACAAGATAAAGCCGCCACATCTTGTCGGGCGGCGGTGGAGAAATGCGGAACCGCGCATGCTCGGGTTCCGTCAATGGCGTGATGACGTCACCCGCGCATGCGCGGGTTGGAGCCGGCCGCGCGCCAAGATGACGCGCGGGCTTAACGACGGTCGTTAAGGTCGCGACGCCGTGATTCCCGGGGTCCCGCTCCTAGCCCCGATGGGGGGGGAGAATCGGGTCCCTGGAACGGGCGTGAAGGCTGCCATGAAACACAGCCGGTTTCACGGCAGCCTTTACGACTCTCCGCATTTACGGAGAATCTCGCCCTAAGGGTACGAGGCAAGCCATTTAGAACTGAGATTAGGATAAATTTCTTCACTCAGAGGGTGGTAAATCTCTGATACTGTCTACCACAGAAGGCTGTGGCGGCCAAATTACTGAGTATATTTAAGGAAGAAATGGATAGATTACTCAACAGTAAAGGTGTCAAGCGGTATGGGGAGAGAGCGGGAGTATGTTTTTGAGATGGAGGATCAGCCATGATCATACTGAATAGAGATGACGTGAGGGGCTGAACATCCCCCTCCTGCTTTTATTTTTATGTTTCTATGCATGGTAGTCGATAGACCTAAAACCTTATGAATATCATAAAACAGATGTGACATTACTTTATATCTTTATGGGCTTTTTTTTTCAAATTTATTTTTCTACAAATCTGCCTTAGATTTTCTTTTCAATTTGCCTGTCCTGAGGTGGCCACTTTTACTGTACATGCAAGTTACCTTTTTATGATTCATGTACCAGGATACCCAGTTCCCTCTGACATTCCTAGTTTGCCACCATTTTTTTTTAAAATGCGCTTTTTTCAGTTTTCTTACAAAGTGGTAACTTAACTAGGTTGTCGATCAGCCATGTTCTTGCCCAGTCATCAGCGGTAGAGATCTAGCTGTCCTACAAAAACAGTGCAAAATACTTCTGAATCTTAGCAGAGGAGGTTTCTGTATATAAACTTTAATGGATGTAGATGACACTTTGGACTCACCATTCATCTGTATCTTAACAAGGGCATTTTTGTCATATCAGGAAGTCATACGTATCAGATAGCTGATTTTATTCAAGAAAATTATCCAATGTCAAGGACCAAATTTGACCTTCAAGTAATATTTATTCAACACTGATGGTTGAGTCTCAATGCAAATATTAGCTACAAATTATTGGGCCAAATGTTCCAGCTTCCCATTTGTCGAAGACCAGATATACGACTGAAGATGCATATCAGAACACCATGGAAGTCCTGATTTACAGACCTATGTGGGAGTTACCCAGGAAGTTTCAACTTTAAAAAAAAAAAAATTTCGGGTACCAAATTAATTTTTCTTCAATTAAGAGGGCAGCACGGTAGCATTGTGGTTAGCACAATTGCTTCACAGCTCCAGGGTCCCAGGTTCGATTCCCGGCTTGGGTCACTGTCTGTGCGGAGTCTGCACATTCTCCCCGTGTGTGCGTGGGTTTCCTCCGGGTGCTCCGGTTTCCTCCCACATTCCAAAGATGTGCGGGTTAGGTGGATTGGCCATGCTAAATTGTCCTTAGTGTCTAAAATTGCCCTTAGTGTTGGGTGGGGTTACTGGGTTATGGGGATAGAGCAGAGGTGTGGGCTTGGGTAGGGTGCTCTTTCCAAGAGCCAGTGCAGACTCGATGGGCCGAATGGCCTCCTTCTGCACTGTAAATTCTATGAAAAGAGGCAATTTAGCGTGGCCAATCCACCTAACGTGCACATCTTTGTGTTGTGGGGGTGAAACCCACGCAGGCATGGGGAGAATATGCAAACTCCACATGGACAGTGACCCAGGGCCGGGATTCGCACCCGGGTCCTCAGCGCTGCAGTCCCATAGAACATAACAGCGCAGTACAGGCCCTACAGCCCTCGATGTTGCGCCGACTTGTGAAACCCCTCTAAAGCCCATCTACACTATTCCCTTATCGTCCATATGCCTATCCAATGACCATTGAAATGCATTTAGTGTTGGCGAGTCCACTACTGTTGCAGGCAGGGCATTCCACGCCCTTACTACTCTCTGAGTAAAGAATCTACCTCTGACATCTGTCCTATATCTATCTCCCCTCAATTTAAAGCTATGACCCCTCGTGCTGAACATCACCATCCGAGGAAAAAGGCTCTCAATGTCCACCCTATCTAATCCTCTGATCATCTTGTATGCCTCAATTAAGTCACCTCTTAACCGTCTTCTCTCTAACGAAAACAGCCTCAAGTCCTTCAGCCTTTCCTCCATACCAGGCAACATCCTTGTAAATCCCCTCTGTACCCTTTCCAATGCTTCCACATCCTTCCTATAATGCGGCGACCAGAACTGCACGCAATAATCCAAATGCGGCCGCTCCAGAGTTTTGTACAACTGCAACATGACCTCATGGCTCCGAAACTCAATTCCTCTACCAATAAAAGCTAACACACCGTATACCTTCTTAACAACCCTTTCAACCTGGGTGGCAACTTTCAGGGATCTATGGACATGGACAGCGAGATCTCTCTGCTCGTCCACACTACCAAGAATCTTACCATTAGCCCAGTACTCTGTCTTCCTGTTATTCCTTCCAAAATGAATCACCTCACACTTTTCTGCATTAAACTCCATTTGCCACCTGTCAGCCCAGCTCTGCAGCTTATCTATGTCGCTCTGTAACTTGTAACATCCTTCTGCACTGTCCACAACTCCACCGGCTTTAGTGTCATCCGCAAATTTACTCACCCATACTTCTACGCCCTCCTCCAGGTCATTTATAAAAATGACAAACAGCAGCGGCCCCAAAACAGATCCTTGTGGTACACCACTAGTAACTGGACAACAATCTGAACATTTCCCATCAACCACCACCCTTTGTCTTCTATCAGCTAGCTAATTTCTGATCCAAACTGTCCCAGTGCCAACCACTGCGCCACATGCCGCCCAGGAAGTTTCAACTTTTGATGGGCAATTCCTCTGTTTCCTGGGGCCATCTCTACATTTCTCCAACTCTACTCTGTAGCAATTACCTGGATGGTTACCCAGGAAATGTGAGACAGATTAAATCCTGGTGGAGCACTCGATGGGCCAAATGGCCTAATTCTGTTCCCATATCTTTTGTTGTAACACCAGGGTATCTCCACAACCAACCCTGCCACTCAATCCCGTCCTCTCCACCACCAACCTCTTCGAACCCCACTCTCTCCCAAGCCTAACTATCCATCTGACCCCATCACCCAGCACAGCACCACACAACTACAAGCCCGGCCCTACCCAACGCCGATTATCCAACTACTGCTCTCCCCACCCGTTTTAACCAGGCCCTTCAACTCATCGTTTTCCCCTCCCTCCCCCCCACCAACCTGACTACCCCCTGATCCGATTATCCCCCAGCCCAAACCAGCTATGCCTCAACCATCTGAACTATACCCCCGACCACCCAACTAATCCCTCAACCCAACCATCCCCTCAAACTCGCCCCCCCAACCACTCCTCTATAATCGAACAACAGACCTAATCCAACCCAATTCCCTCAATCATCGAATTTACATGCCTGATCCAATCAGCTCTGGATGCGGCCAGCCCCCAACCCCCCCCCCCCCCCCCCCACCCCCCTTGACCCAACTACCCCCAGCAACGCGACTAATCCCAACCATCTTACTACACCCGAGCCAAATACCCCACCTGAACCAATCGACTGTCCCCAACCACCCGACTACCGTCCTGACATGACCAGCTCCCTGCCTAACCTACCTGCAAGTCACTCGAATACACCCCCCCCCCCAACCCGACCATCCAAATATACCCCCAGCCAAATCCTCTGACCTGACTACCCTCTGAATCAACTACCCAACAATGCATTCAGCTACCTGACTACAACCATCAACCCGATTACAGCCCAATCCAACCCAAGCAGCTCCATCTGACCCAACCACAAGCCGCGGATTCAAACACCTTCCATTGCCATTGACCAAAATTGTTCGGCCAATGTTTAAAAGATGCAACAAAATTCACATCACACCAGTTCTCATTTTAAACAAAGCACATAAAGCATATATCCTGAGTTCTACACACAGTACCATGCGCCATCACATGTACACACTTGACCTCCCTCTCTCTCTCCAGCAGCAATAACTCGCCCTATCTCCAAGAATTCTTTGCCCCGGTTTCAATTCATTCTTCACCTCATTCGAATCCTGAACAAACCTTTTCTCTTTCTTTCAGGTATTAAGACAAGCTTCAATAACTTACTGACATCAATGTCCATCCAGAACCCTCCACCCCTTCCTGTAATCCCAGCCCTCGTCATGTATTCGCTGTACCCTCAGACCTTCCCCTCTTCGATGCTGAATGTTCTGTACTCAGCAAAGGACTCTGTTTCATCCCCTTACATCCTCATCTCAAAGAGAGAGTTCGGCCCGATGCTGAGCTCTTCATCATCACCTTTGTTTCCCTGCTCACTTCTTTGGCCAGGAATGCCTCTGCCGCACATGCTCAAGGGATCCTTTTGCCAACCTCCAGTATTCCCTTTCTACCTGGACACCACCCTCTAGCCATCTATCTGCTCTTGATCTTTTCACTGAGAGCTGACAGCATGGCATTAGCCGTCTTAACTGCTGTGTTCCTCCCACCCACTCCAACCGGTCATCTTCTGAAGTCATTGTACTCATTCTCTCGGACCCAACCCTGACTTTGTTATCAAACCTGCAGACAAAGGTGGTACTGTTGTTGCCTGGTGTACTGACTGAGTGCCAACTCTCAGATATGGATGTCCAATTCAGCTACAACTCCATCCTCCACGGGGATGATCTGAGGTCTCTCCGCTTCCTTCTTCAGCAGAGGCCCAAACAACCCCAACCACCACCACGCTCCTCCACCGAGCTGAACTAATTCCCTCACTCAACAACTTCTCCTTTAACTTGTCTCACTTCCTGTAAATCAAAGATGCGGCTATGGGTACCCGTGTGGGCCCCAAGCTATGCTTCATTTTTGTGGGTTATGTGGAACATTCCTTGTTCCAGTTCTATAGGTGGCACGGTAGCACAAAGGTTAGCACTGGTGCTTCACAGCACCAGGCATCGGATTCTATTCCCAGCTTGGGTCACTGTCTGTGCAAAGTCTGCACGTTCTCCCCGTGTCTGCGTGGGTTTCCTCTGGGCGCTCTGGTTTCCTCCCACAAGTCCCGAAGACGTGTTTGTTAGGTGAATTGAATATTCTGAATTCTCCCTCAGTGCACTCGTACACCGGGTGTGTGTCGACTAGGGGATTTTCACAGTAACTTAATTCCAGTTTTAACGTAAGCCTACTTGTGATACTAATAAAGATTATTATTGTACTCAAGCTCCTTCCCACAAATCTTTTTCCATTACATTGATGACAGTATCGGGGCCACTCCATGTTCTCATCTGGACCTGGAAAGATTTATTGATCTTGCTTCCAATTTCCACCCCTCTCACCTTCACACGGTCCTACTCCAAGATGTTCCTTCCTTGCCCGCTCTGTCTCAATTTCTGGTGATAGATTGTCTACCATTATTCATTACAAGCCTGCTAACTCCCACAGCTAACTCGACCACAGCTCCTCACATCCCATTTCCTGTAACGGTTCCATTCCATTCTCCCAATTTCTCCATCACTGTCGTATCTGTTCTGATGTTGCTACCTTCCAAAATTGGCATGACCTTGTTTTTCATGAACCAAGGTTTCCCAACCCCCACAGCAGTTGACAAGACACTCGCCCGTGTCCAACCCATCTCTCGCACCTCTGCTCTCACCCCTTCCCCAGAATCGTGACGGGGTTTCCCCTTGTCTTCATTTTTCACCCCACTAACCTCCTCATTTAAAGGATCATCCTCTGCTATTTCTGCCAACTCCAGCATGATGTATGAAAGACATCTTCCCTTCACCTACCATGTCAGCATTCTGCAGGGAGCACGCCCTCCATGACATGCTGGCCCACATCTCCATCATGCATCAACTCCTCATTCCCTTCCCACAGCATCTACCCACGCAGGTGGAATACCCGTCCCTTTCCCTCCTCATTGTCCCAAGTCCTAAACACTCCTTTAAGGTGAAACAGAATTTCAGTTGCACCTCCTTGAATTTAGTCTACTGCATTTGTTGCTTCAAATGTGGTCTCCCCAACATTGGGAAACTGGGCAACTGCTTTGCAGAACATCTCTGCTCAGTCCGCAAGTATGACCCCGACCGCCGTTGCTTGCCATTTCAACTCACCATCTTACTCTCATGCCTACATGTCCACCCTTGGCCGCTGCAATGCTCCAGTGAAGCCCAATGTAAACTGGAGGGACAATACCTCGGTCGGAATTCTTCAATAATGGAGCGGGATTCTCCAATAATGGGGTTATGTCCCCATGCCGGCGTGAAAAGTGGCGCCAACCACTCCGGCTTCAATGGTCCCCGATAATGGGGGAATCCTAGGGGGCTAGGTTGGTGTTGGAGTGGTCCCCGCAGCTCCAGCCGGCGCGGAACAGCCGGCGCGAGTTTGCACGTGTGGAACGGCCAGCATGTTTCCGCGCATGCGTGGGGGTTCCCTTCTCCGTGCGGCCCCCGGGCAACATGGTGGAGCCCTACAGGGGCTCGGCACGAAGTAAAATAGGCCGCCACGGAACCAGCCAGCCCGCCGATCGGTAAGCCCCGATCGCTGGCCAGGAAACCGTGCGCCCCCCCCCCCCCCCCCCCCCCCCCCCCGCCGGGGTCAGAGCCCCCTGCCCCCCCAGATTCACCTTCCAGGTCCTGCCGTGTGGGACCTGAGTAATCCACGCCGGCTGGGCTTGGCAAACTTGTCGGCCACTCAGCCCAGAGAATCGCCCGGGGGGGGGCCTATCAACGGCTGCAAAATGGGGAAGTCGGCATCGGGACGCGATTTGTGCGTCCTCCCGCGGATTTCCTGACCCGGCGCCGGGTTGGAGAATCCCGGCCCTCATCTTTCGATTAGACACTTTACAGCCTTCTGGAATCAACACCGAGTTCAAGGACTTCTGACCATGAACTCTCACCTCCATCTTGACCCCTTTTATTAAATATTAATTTAGAGTACCCAGTTCATTTTTTTTTTACCCCAATGAAGGAACAATTTAACATGGCCAATCCACCGATACTGCACATCTTTGGGTTGTGGAGATTTGACCCACGCAGACACGGGGAAAATGTGCAAACTCTACACGGACAGTGAACCAGGGCCAGGATCGAACCCGGACCCTCAGCGCCATAAGGCAGTGGTGCTAACCACTGCGCCACCGTGCGGCCCCCATCTTGACCCCTTTTAAAATGGTTTTCTTTGTCCCAATGTTCCCCTGCCGTCTCCACAGGTCCATCTGTCACTTGTTCTTACATTTTGCTCTCACAGAGAGCTCGCCTTTGTTCTAGAATTAACATATTCTGCTATCTTACCTTTATGCCATCACAAGCCCTTCTTTAGACTTTAACACTATCATTAACACTCTCTGTCTTGTGCCCATAACACCTTTGTGAAATCTCTCCCAGTTCAAATCCCTCCCAGTTCCCAACTTCACTGATTTTCTACTCTACCCCAGCCCCTGTTAAACAGTATAAATACTTCACTTTTCTTTCCCTTCTTTAGTTCTGAAGAGTCATACAGACTCAAACGTTAACTCTGTTTCTCTCTCCACAGATGCTGCCACACCTGAGTTTTTCCAGGATTTTCTGTTTTATTTCAAATTTCCAGCATCCACAGTATTTCACTTTTATTATATAACACAAAACTATGCACATGAACACTGCCCCAAAAACATGGCAAAGGTGATCTGGGGTTTTGACTACATCATTCACATCAATTCAGTGCAGTCCTGGAAAATGTTTTCACTCCCAGCCACCTGTACAGACCTTTCCCAGCCACTGTGGGATGCAACCAGTTCACAGCAGATGCTATCTCCCTGGCTCTATAATCAGCACTCAAACACCTCGACAACTAACTCTGCTGTTCATCGACTACAGCTCCGCCTTCAACACCATTATCCCTACAAGACTAATAACCAAACTACGCAATCTCGGACTTGACCCCTTCCTGTGCAGCTGGATCCTTGACTTCCTCACCAACAGACCACAATCTGTCAGGATAGGCAACAGCACCTCCTCCACAATAGCCCTCAACACCGGGGCCTCGAAAGGATGTGTGCTCAGTCCTCTACTGTACTCCCTATACACACATGACTGATTTAAGTCCAACTCAATCTATAAGTTTGCGGATGATACAACTGCGGTGGGCCATATCTCAAACAACAACGAATCAGACTACAGGAGGGAGATAAATCACTTGGTTGCATGGTGTACCGAAAACAACCTCTCTCTAAATGTTGGAAAGACTAAGGAACTGATCATCGGCTTCAGGAAGCGTAGCACGACACACACACTCGTCTGCATCAATGGCTCCGAAGTGGAGCTGGTCGATAGCTTTTAGGTTCCTGGGGGTCACCATCACCAACAGCCTGTCCTCGCCCACTTACTTTGATGCAACAGTCAAGAAAGCCCAACAAAGTCTCTACTTCCTACGGCAGCTAAAGAAATTTAGCATGTCTGCATCGACTCTCACAAACTTCTACAGATGTGCGATAAAGAGCATCCTATCCGGCTGCATCACAACCTGGTATGGCAACTGCTCGGTCCAAGACCGCAAGAGTGTGGTGAACTCAGGCGAATGCATCACACAAGCTTGCCACCCCCACATTGATTCTGAATACACCTCCCGATGCCTCAGGAAGGCAGACAGCGTTATTAGAGACCCCTCCCACCCAGGAATTGCCTTCTTCCAGACCCTTCATCAGGCAGAAGGTACAGAAATCTGAAGGCCCGCACATCCAAACAGAGGAACAGCTTCTTCACCACAGCTACAAGACTCCTCAACAACTCCCCCTCAGACTGATCTGTCCCCTGTAAAAACACTATTCACAACGCCCTATACTGCTTTTGCTCATGTATTTGCTTTGTTTGACCCCTTGTTCCGCACTGTAACCAATCACTGTTTGTCAATGTACGATTTGTCAATGTTCTCTGCCGATTATTCTTCTGTCTACTATTATATAGAACAGTACAGCACAGAACAGGCCCTTCGGCCCTCGATGTTGTGCCGAGCCATGATCACCCTACTCAAACCCACGTATCCACCCTATACCCGTAACCCAACAACCCCCCCCCTTAACCTTACTTTTTAGGACACTACGGGCAATTTAGCATGGCCAATCCACCTAACCCGCACATCTTTGGACTGTGGGAGGAAACCGGAGCACCCGGAGGAAACCCACGCACACACAGGGAGGACGTGCAGACTCCGCACAGACAGTGACCCAGCCGGGAATCGAACCTGGGACCCTGGAGCTGTGAAGCATTTATGCATTATATGTACTGTGTACGTTCCCTCGGCCACAGAACAATTACTTTTCACTGTACTCGGTACATGTGACAATAAATCAAATCAATCAATCAATCAATCCAGGCTTCTCAGGAAGCAGTATTGATTAATAAAGCCAACATAGATGCGTTAGCTATTGAAAATTCTGCTAATATTTATTAAAAGGTTGAAAGTTAAAGGTCGACAAAATCATAGAGACTGATTCCCATAACATTGCTTAAAGCAAATACAATTTAGAGATTCCCTTATATTCAATCACTTGGCAAATACAGCCAGGTAGAATATCAAGAAGCTATAATTTTATAATGCAGGGAAGATATGAAATTGCTATTAAAATCAACAAAGTTATGCCTCGGTGTGACTGGGGGACCACCTAGAATTTTTGTATTTGGGGAAAATTAAATACACGCTGAGGGGGTCGATTGGGAGGTTTCAGGTAGGATGGCAACTGTTTGTTATGTATTTTAAAGAACTGGTTAAGGCCATGTTGGCAACTGTTTGTTATGTATTTTTTTTTCTTTTTTTTTTAAATTTAGATTAGCCAATTATTTTTTCCAATTAAGGGGCAATTTAGCGTGGCCAATCCACCTACTCTGCACATTTTTGGGTTGTGGGGGCGAAACCCACGCAGACACGGGGAGAACGTGCAAACTCCACACGGACAGTGACCCAGAGCCGGGATCGAACCTGGGACCTCAGCGCCGTGAGGCGGTTGTGCTAACCACTAGGCCACCGTGCTGCCCTTTTTGTTATGTATTTTAAAGAACTGGTGGCTAGCACTGCTGCCTCATGGCGCCGAGGATCCTGGTTTAATCCCGCCACCGGTCACTGTCCGTGTGGTGTTTGCACATTCTCCAGGTGTCTGCAAGGGTCTCACCCCAACAACCCAAAGAAGTGCAGTGTAGGTGGGTTGACCATGCTAAATTGCCCCTTAATTGGAAAAAATAATTGGATATTTTTTAAAATTTTAAACATTTAAAGAGCTGGTCCACTGTGACCTGTTGGGAGTGGGGGTTTCTGTTATGTTTTTGTATTTGTATACAAATGAAAACATTTACAAAAAAACTTGAGAAAGCTGAAGGAAAACACGTAAGAATACAGTCCTGAAGTGGAGATGTTGACTAATTACCTGAGAAAATAAGCACCATCCCATCCTGGGGCCAGGAGTACATTCAGGGCCTTTATGGAAGATAGTGCAGCCATTTAAGGTAATAAAGGAACATTTTTTGGAGTTTTTCCTGCTGTTGGATTGTATGGAAGGGAGGCAGGGGTATGGTTTTCATTTCAGTAGAATATTTATATTGTACTGTACAATTCTGTTACTGTACATGGGCTAAAAACATTCATATCATTCTTTTCTTGCTTTTCGTGGTCAAATAAAACTTGATTCACACAAAAGACATCACAGCAGCCAAGCTCATGAAAAGCACACATGCACACAAATTGTTGCAGCTTTAAACTGCAGTCATAATGGCTAAATCGCTGGCTTTGAAAGCAGGCCAAGGTAGGCCAGCAGCACGGTTCAATTCCTGTACAGGCCTCCCCGAGCAGGCGGCGGAATGTGGCGACTAGGGATTTTCACAGTAACTTCATTTGAAGCCTACTTGTGATAATAAGCCATTTTCATTTCATTTCATTTAGTTGCATTGTAGAGACCCAGAATATAAAAAAGACAGATTTCTAAGCACCTGTGAGCTTCAGCCAGTTCAGTTGTCTAAATGCCATGAGACTTAAACTCCTCAAACCTGCTGGCACAGGAATATCAATCCCTAATCTCTCATTTTGTGCCTAACAAACTTAGTCAATTTTTCTGCCTCCCTGAAGGAAAAGCCCATAAAATTATTTATTTTACTTCCCAGCATGGCTCCAGTTAAACAATCACAGACCAAGGTTACATTTAAAATCAATCCTCATTTGTTCTGTTTCAGAATGCAGTGAATGCATGGGTATGGGAAACAGAGTAACAGCATGAAAGTGTACAAAAACAACATCAGCTTAGGTAAGGATTTTCCTATCATAAGAACTTCCTGCTCTGTATTTAATGTGGTTCAATTGTTGAAAAATCTGTCAGTGTTCATTTACACAGTAAAATAAACCTCATTCTTGCCACTCAAAGCAAGGGCACAGGAATTTAGAGAATTACTTATTTAGATTACAGAAAGTAACATCAAGGCACTTTTATTTATCTTCCAGAAAGTCTGCCAACAATTTCAAATGATAAGGGGAAAGAATGAGAGGTGCAGATAATTATTCAGGTCCTCATTTTCCCTTCAAATAGTTGTCAGGCCCCAGTCCCAGTGGGATGATAATTTTGGATGACTCATAGGATTGCTGGCACTTTTTTCATTTAGTCTTATACCCCAAGGAGAATCTGGAAATGTTAACATGCGGAACAGGACTGTGATAAAATGGAGAGATTGGCAGAACATGGAGAAACAAATATCTACTACCAAACTCATTCCACCACCATCACGCAAGGCAGAAACTGGAAATTAAAGAGGCCAAATTCATCAAGGAATTTAATTTTCTTTTTACAAGCACAGCACAGAACCATTTTCCTTGAAACAGAACAAAGAGGGGAAAAGAATAGGCCAACTGAACTCCTTCTCCAACAATTGAGAAATCTTTACAACAGTAGACGCTAAATGCATAACCATTTCAAGATTTAGTCCTGAGGCTATTTTGATATTCGGGTCATATTATGCCATGAAACTAGTGCATATCATTTTACGTGATCTATTCAATTAAACTGAACTAAAATCTGAAATATTACCATCATCTGTAACAGTAGACATTTAACATTTGTATCTGTATATTAATGATGTGAAGATGCCGGCGTTGGACTGGGGTGAGCACAGTAAGAAGTCTTACAACACCAGGGTAAAGTCCATGTTTGTTTCAACACTAGCTTCCAGAGCACTGCTCCTTCCTACTGAGGAAGGAGCAGTGCTCTGGAAGCTAGTGTTTGAAACAAACATGTTGGACTTTAACCTGGTGTTGTAAGACTTATTTCTGTATATTAAAGTACTATAGCAAATTGTCAGCATTGCTGATCGGTCTGTGTTTGGACCAATCAGATGCTAACATTGATGTCATCTTTTTAATGTGGCCCAATTATCAATCAGAATAACAACTAAGGGTGCTATTATTTTATAACTTTTTAAAATGCACATCACAGCATTCTTCTGTATTTTTTGTGCAATCAGACCCCAACACCACATTCCACATGACCCAAATCTCTCCAATGACTATGGTTAGATACTGAGGTCCCAATCAAATTAGGCCTCTCCACTCTGGCCAAGATTACCTCTCTGCCCGACTAATGCTAATCCAGCATCTCTCTCTGCCCTGTCCTGCCCATGACATTCCCAACCTTTTATTTTCAAATGGGTGTACTACAAGGAATTATAATTTCCCCTAATCAAGGTACATTTTTCTTTGTTCTTTGGTTCTTGCTCTTTCCAATGCTGGGGAATGCGAAAGTGGGTGACACACCGTTTCCCAAGCAACATCTAAGTTCAGTAATGCTACAGATCATATCCAGCTTGTTACCACACAATATCGCCTAGGTGAGCAAGTCTGGGAAAACATCTCTTCTGGTTCAGCGAAGGCACAATACTGTGCCTTTTAGAGGAGAATATCTGCAATCTGCTGTGAATCTAAATGCTAAATGGAACAGGCCTTCGTGGCTCCAATCATAGATAGAGCTGGCCTGTTTGACATTTGGATGGAGAACTAGCCTGCTTCCCCAATGAGGGTACTAGTAGATATACTGTTCAGTCTCTTTGACATCCCAGCCTATAAATTCAGCTGCTCACATCTCTCAAGTCCCTTGCCTTTAGAAGTTATCAACTGTGTAGCCCCACTAATCTCTGATAAACAATGGGCAGGATTCTCCATTCTCCGACGCCCAAATCGCGTTCGGCGATCGGCCGGGCGAACTTCCATTGCGCTCAAATCGGGGGCAGCGCAGTTGTTGCAATTCTCCGCCCCCTCCAAAAGTACGCCACATGCCGTTGGGAGGGCCTCAGGACCTTACCTGAGGGCCTGCCTCGATGCTCCACCCCCAATGGGCGGTTTCCCAACTGCATAGGGTGAATGTGCTTTTTTGGGGGGGAATCTGGCGTGGCGGCTGCAGACTGGGTCTGGCGCCACCACAGTCCCGGGGGGGGGGGGGGGGGGGAGACTTATTCGCGGGCTGGGGCAGCCTAGGTGGAGGCTGGAAGCACTGGTGAGGGGTTGTCCAGAGGTGGCGAGCTTGGTCAAAGGGTGGCACTATTTGGCAGGCCGCGGCCTTCGCCATGTTGCAAGGCGCAGCCACCACAGGCCGCCGCCGGGTGCATGCGCAGCCACGGACCCGGCAATTCGCCGGCCGTATCCACAGCAAGAGCCGAGGGCTCTACGCTGCGTGCCTGCTACCCTCCGCAGCAGACACACAAATCAGAAGGGAGATAGATCAATTGGTTTCATGGTTCACCGAAAACAACTTGTCACTAAATGTTAGAAAAACCAAGGGACTGATCATCGACTTCAGGAAGCATAGTAGGACCCCCTTGCCCCCTCCCCAGTCTACCTCAATGACTTTGTAGTGGAGATGGTCGATAGCTTTAAGTTCCTGGGGGTCACCATCACCAACAGTCTGTCCTGCTCCACTCACGTTGATGCAACAGTCAAGAAAGCCCAACTCTACTTGAAAAATAATCGTCCAATTGAGCAGAAGTTGACCACAGCATGCACCTTATTTTTTTCAATGCAAGCAGTGACACTGTCCACTGTTACGAATTTCGGAAATGAATGAGGTTAACAGTGAACTTGAGATGAAAACAAAATAAGCTAAAGAAATTCGGCATACCTGCATCGACTCTCACAAACTTCTACACATGTGCGATAGAGAGCATCCTATCCGGCTGCATCAGTATGGCAACTGGTCGGCCCAAGATCGCAAGAAACTGCAGAGTGTGGTGAACTCAGCCCGACGTATCACACAGCTTGCCATCCTCCCATTGATTCTGTCTACACCTCCCGCTGCCTCAGGAAGGCAGACAGCATTATCAGGAATCCCTCACACCCAGACTTTGCCTTCTTCCAGACCCTTCCATCAGGCAGAAGGTACAGAAGTCTGAAGACATGCACATCCAGACATAATAACAGCTTCTTCCCCACAGCTACTAGACTCCTCAATGACTCTCCCTTGGACTGATCTGTTCCCTGTAAGAACACTATTCACAACGGCCTATGCTGCTCTTGTTTGGCCCTTGTTCCGCACTGTAACCATTCACTATTTGCTGATGTACCATTTGTCAATGTACTCTGACAATGTACTCTGTCGATTATTCTTTTGTCTGCTACGTACGTCCTGTGTACATTCCCTTGGCTGCAGAAAATTACTTTTCACTGTACTTCGGTACATGTGACAATAAATATCAATATCAATAAGGATCAACGCAACTTTTGTGACGTTTTTTCGGGCGTAAAACACCACTGTTCCCACGCCGGCTTCAGCACATAGTCTCCCAAACGGAGAATCCAGCCCAATGTTTCTGACATAGCCATTCATACCTCACTGTCTTTTTTCTTTATAAATGTTTTTTTATTGGGTTTTTGAACAAAGTATATTTACCGTTATGTACACAGAATAAGAAATATCACTTGCTTCTCCCGGACGGATCTCGCTGCCGTTGTCGTCTCGCGCTCACCTCCGCTTCAGCTGTTCCTCCCGTCTTTCGCCTGTATTCTTTTTGTCCTCTGTTCCTGGAGATGCCAGTTTTGTTAACGTATCCTGAGCCCTCCTGCCGGCTGTCATTTCTCTGCCGCCCCCCACCTCCCTGGTTCTCCTCTCTTGTTCCCTGTGTCCCACCCCCCCCGCTTCTGACCCCTCCCGCCCCTCCTGTAGTTCGCCTTTCTTTCCTCTTAGGTTTAGCTATCCCCCCCCCCCCCCCCCCCCCCCCCCCGGTCTATCTCTCACTCTCATGCTTTGGCTACTTTCCCCTGATTCTTGGCTACCTGGCTAATCTTCTGTTTGTTTGTTGGCCACACACAGGTCCCGGAACAATTGGGTGAATGGCTCCTACCTTCTGTGGAAGCCGTCACCTAACCCTCAGATGGTGAATTTGATTTTCTCCATTTGGAGAGGTTCCGAGAGGTTGGACAGCCAATCTGCAGCTTTGGGTGGTGCTGCTGACCGCCAGCCGAACAGGGTTCTGCGGCGGGCGATTAGGGAGGCAAAGGCAAGGGCATCCGCCCTCCTCCCCAGGAATAGATCTGGCTGGTCTGAAACCTCGAACACCGCTAAATTTCTTTAGCTTATTTTGTTTTCATCTCAAGTTCACTGTTAACCTCATTCATTTCCGAAATTCCTAACAGTGGACAATGTCACTGCTTGCATTGAAAAAACAAGGTGCATGCTGTGGTCAACTTCTGCTCAATTGGAAGATTATTTTTCAAGCACTATGAACATTCTTATTGTGCTACCAATAATTCAGTTGTGAGATTCATTGAAACTTTTGGTTTTAATATGCTGCTTATCCCCATTGACTACAAATAAATTATTTCCCCAAGACAGAGAGTGGGAGTAAAGGGTAGTTATTCAAAGTGGCAGAGGTGGAGTTCTGTAAAGAATAATGGGGCTACTACTGTTATATTAATAATTTGGACTTTGAACTCAAAAACACAATTTCTAAATTTGTGGATGATGCTAAATAGGGGCCTGGTCAATAATTAAGAATTACAGGAGGATATTAATAAACTTGTAAAATGGACAAATCATGGCAAATTAACTTCAACACATATAAATGTAAGTTGGTACATTTTGGTAGGAAGAATAAGGAGATCACTTATTAATCACAAATACCACACGTTAGCAAAGCTAAATAAAAGAAACAAGTCACGTAATCGGATTTCTACAGGGATAGAAGTGAAAAGTGAGGAAGTTAAGCTAAACCTGCAGTGAACCTTGGTTAGAATACTGCGTGTAGTTAGGGGCGTCATATCATAAAAAGGGTATTGAGGTACTGAGAGGGTATAGAGAGGATTAATAAGGATGATACCAAAAAGGGTGTACATTTCAGGAAGTGACTGTCAGGCTTCATCTCTTTTTTTCTCTTGACGGGGTGGCCGAATAAAGGCCTTTAAAATTATGGGAGATTTTGATAGAGTGGATACAGATGAAAAATTTCCTCTTGTGGGAAAGAGCATAACTAGACGGCATCAAGATTCAAAATATATAGGAGCAGTGGGAAAATTCACCCTTGAAACCACACAAAAAGTCCATGAAAAATCAAAGATGGAGGCAAAAATTTCATAGTATTGAAAGAAAGAGCTCCCTCTGTGTATCTTGATCATAGGAGTAGTGAGTGTGTAAGGGGCAGAATCTATGAAGAAATTTCCCAGAAGTTTTGAACTTCCAAAACTGCAATTTCACTACTCCACCCGATTCTCCAGAAGTCTCATATTCAGAATACGGGGGGAGGCTTTGGGCAATCCCAATGTGCTGACCTGGATTGTTACCCAGGAAATGCTTCACAGATTAAAGCCTAGTGGGTAACAAAGATGACTCCCCAATCACTCACACAGACAATCCCCAGACCCCATAACTAGCCCCCGACACCCTCCTCGGCCTCCTGACTAGCTACCAACCAAACTACCCCCTTTCCAACCATCATCCTGACCCCACAATAACAGCCTCAAGACACCCCCCAAACCAACTGACAACCCACCCACCTCACACACCTACCCACTATAGCAATTCACTCATTCAACCACTCATCCATTCACTAGCATTCACAGTGGACATTTAAACTAAGCATATGGCAGCTAGTGCTGTAAAAAGAGGACATGTGCTCTCTTCCCCCAATGCTACAGTGCTGCGATACAGTTCTTCATTGAGCTCCACATTTCTTAATAAGCCACGCTCGGCAGATCCCACAAGAAATGCAGGGCAATGTCGGAGCAGGGTATAAGTGCAGATAGATTATTTTAGCTGGTTGGGGAGCCTATACATAGTTCAAAAAGTAGAGCCAGACCGGTTAGGAGTAAATAAAGCAAAAAAAACACTTTGACATGCAAAGGGTGGAAATCTCATCCACAAATGGCAATTGCTGCTAGATCAATTGTTCATCTTGAATTTAACATTGAGAGAGCTTCGTTAACCAATGGAGTATGAAGCAAAGGCAAGCATATGGAATTAGGTTGCAGATTAGCCATGATCCCATTTGAATTGCAAAAGGGCTGGAGGTATTAAATTACCTGCTTTTGTCCCTATGATCCAAAGTTCCTATTTTGGTTCAATATTGGCATTTAAATGCATTCCAAAATCTAATTTTATTTACTCCGAGCATTGTTAATCAGGTCTACCAAACTTACATTTTAATGCAAATTATTTTCTTCCCTTTAACTTATAGACCTATTCTTTGTCTCCATGTGTTTATGTCTTACAGCAGTTTATTTCATTCAGCTTTGCAGTCTATCACCTTCATTAATTTTGTACCATCTGCAAATTCAACCACTGCAGTTGTGCTTCCAAGCTCCATAAAAATTAAGAAACTAAACAAGAGGTCCCAAAACAGATCCACCAGTAACATTCTCGGAGTTGATGACACGACCTGTACAACCATTGTCTGGCTTCATCAATCAACCAAAAATGAATAGATTGTAAAATATTTCCACTGATTCATGATTTATATTCAGTACAAGACTTTTCAGTGGTACCTTTCTAAAATCTAAGCACACCACTATTCACTACCTTAACGTTTGTAAGCTTTACCATTAAACGGTCAAAGAAAACCTACAAGTTCAATTTAAACTGTTGTTTTGTAAGAGTATGGTAGGCCTAGTATGGAACAAGTTAGCATCACAGGTGATGAGAACAAACTCTCAGTGTGCGTTCAAGTGTTGGACTGGTTCCTAATTGCAAAAATCAAGTCCTATAAATGGTAGTTAAAATACCAAGTGGACAATGTGGTTTTCCTGGACCAGCTTTCATTGCCTAAGGAAGTTGAAGGGGAATCGTTAGCTGCTGGATGCACACACACATGCCCTCCACACCCCCCAAGCTCAATTGTCCTAGGCTTTTTATACTTCCTTCAAAAGATTACATGATTGAGGTGGAAATATGTGCTAGCCGGTCTGAGTTGGTCCTTTCCTGGCCAGTGATTTCATATATTTATACTGTATTTATAAAACCAGAAAGTTAGGTTAATGAAATTGGAAAAATCGAAGGCCGCCCTTTCATGAAGTCATTTTGGCTATCTTTTAGGATTTTATTCCTCTGATTTTTTTTAAAAATAAGGGCTTACAAATGAATGTCAAAGTAATTGGTCTGTAGTTTCCTGGATCATCTTTGCTATCATTTTTAAACGTAGGGCATCTCTCCAGTATTCAATGATTTCTGGAAGATTTATGCCAGAGTTCTTGCAATTTCCTTTCTTAGTCCCTTAAGGATGCATCTTATCCAGTCCTCAAGATTTATTTACATCAGGTTTTCTCAGATATTTGGCAATAATGCTGACAGTAATGCAAATAGTGTCACAACTTACCTCCACAACACCCTCTAGCTTTCCAGCCCAAACAAGTTACCCGTCTTATTCTAGGTAAAAACTGAATTGTGTAGCATATTTGCAGCCTGTGTAGTAGCATCAATTGTCAAGCCATCACCTGATCCTGTCCTCATGATTTTCTGTCCTAAAGGTAGAATGCGCATGACAGAACACGATTGCGGGATCTCACTAGCTGTTAAAGTTATTTATTTGGTCTGTCACTGGATGTATATCAGGTTCAAAGGCATGTGGTGTAATCAAAAAGGAACAGACTGTGTTTTCTTTTCACATGAGGACTGTGTGGGTAGGTTGTGACTTTATACAGAGCACAGAAAATTGTACAATTCAACGGGAAGTCACATATCTTGTTTGCATTAATTTTCATTAAAAATTTCAAATGAGAGCTCTGTCCTGTTCACAAGAAAGTTGAAAGTTATGGAGATACATGGCTCCAATTTGGATTTTATCCACAATATAGGTGATACATTATAACATCAGTGTAAGGAATGATGGAGGTATCACTGATCCTCTCTCAAAACAGGAGCAAGGCATAGTTTTCCACTGTCACCAATCACATTTGATGTCCCCATCATTGACATGAAGGGTGACAATACGAGTACCTGTGTCCGGCATTTCAGAAAGAGTCACGGCCCCACTTTTCCCCTAGGAAACTGACAACCACTCAGTCAGCATCTTTAACAATGGGCAAACCAAAGGAATGTAATAGTTAGGGTAAATACGTACAGTGATAGAACCTAGACTGGCTCAAAAAGCAATCTGTTTAAAACAATACAATTTGTAAACTAGTGCCACAGGTTCTTACTGCAGTAGCAAGAGCTGTGACACATTGGACATTCTTCTATCTGTCCATCTGGTAGCTACCATCCGGAGTGGGGAAGATGAGGTAGGAAGTGGGTGAAGTTCCTTCGGGATTAAGATGAATGCCTAGAGATCAGCATTAAATTGATCAGCTGCAGGGGCGATACGGTGGCACAGTGGTTAGCACTCCTGCCTCAAGGCGCCAAGGACCCGGTTTTGATCTCAGCCCCGAGTCACTGTCCGTGTGGAGTTTTCACATTCTCCCCGTCTCTGCATGGGTTTCAACCCCACAACCCAAAGATGTGCAGGGTAGGTGGATTGGCCATGTTAAATTACGCATTAATGGGGAAAAAAATGAAATAAATTGATCAGCTGCAAAAGCAAAGCAAGTCCATAGTACTGATGACACATAAATCAGTCTCCTACAATACAACAATGATTACATTTTAAGGGCAGTACATCCCAAGATGCAACACCTTGGGATGTACTGAAGTTACGAGAGGCACTATATTAATGAAAGTTCTTTATTTCTTTCTATTAATAAAGCTTGTAGGGGTATAACCATCACTAAAGGCTAAGATTCTTCCCAATCATCACCAGATAATCCTGTGATAATAAACAACATCAGCCAGATAAGAAATATATAAATTACCTGTGCCTTCTAAGGGGAAGTTAGACAATACCAACTAAACTTCATAAATAGTCCTGGACACAATTGGGGAACTTTATCTTTGCCTATCTATCATCTCATGCTTGGTGGTCAGGGAAATGGGATGTCCCAGTCAATGGAAAATTTCAGCCCCCCCGCTCCCCGATTAAGCAAACAAACATTTAATTAACTGAAAGCAATTTTTTATCATTGTAACCCTCACAGGTGTTATAGAGGACAATGGTATTAGCGCCACCCATCATAATTTCTTTTTTTTTCTTTTTTTTATAAATTTAGAGTACCCAATTCATTTTTTCCAATTAAGGGGCGATTTAGCGTGGCCAATCCACCTACCTTGCACATCTTTGGGTTGTGGGGACGAAACCCACGCAAACATGGGGGAAATGTGAAAACTCCACATGGACAGTGACTCAGAGCCTTGATCGAACCTGGGACCTCGGCGCCATGAGGCAGCAGGGCTAACCCACTGTGCCCCCCCATCATAATTTCTGATGCATACCCACCCATCTCACGCTTAACATTGCAAACATATGGGCATATTCAATTACAACACCATAATTTGGCTTCTCAAATGGTTTGAATCACTGTTTCTCCCTGTATTTTTTTCACTTGATTAACCAATTACATTACAGTATGGTTGGACACGTTTTACAACTTTGCAAAGGTCTCAGCCATGCAAGACCCATAATATTGCCCGATTTGCACCCCCCCCCCCCATTCCGCATTAATTATTTGCATTTTTATACTACGAAACCATAATGCACACAATGGGTTCAATTTTAACTCAACGTTACTTGGTAAAAACTAGGCCTGATCAGTTAAAACGGAGATGGTGGCTTACCTACACTTTGCCTATCTCGATCTGGCTAGCTACAATTTTGAATTGCAGATGACGAGGATCCCGGCCCCAAGACTGTAGGGTCCTCTTTATATGTGTGAATCAAACTCCAATGACTCCAGGGCCTGATTTGCCATTTAAACGCGAGGCATGAGCTGGTCTGTCGTAATGCCTGGAACTGTTTGTTTGCTTATGGCTGAGTGAAGCAGGATTCTCCTCCAGGTCTCGCCAGGGGAGCTTTGCATCCTCCTGCTTGGGCTCCCACATCTTGTCCTCCGATAAAGGTTCCTTGCCCAAAGCACCTATCTTGTTCCAAGGACTGTAACTCTCGATCACCAACCGCAGCCTCCGGATTTAAAGATTGGTTAGTCTTTTCCTACCAACTTCTTGGCCGCTTTGGTTGGCAAGCAGCCTGTTCATGAACCTCAGCCAATCTTATGAAGGGTCATCGACCTGAAATGTTAACTCTGCTTCTCTCCACAGGCGCTACTGACCTGCCAAATATTTCCGGCATTTTACGTTTTTATCTCACCCATTAAAGTAGCCAAGTCCACCTACAGCACTCTCAAATGGGAACCATCACACACTGAGCCACATTCCCCTCCGTGAATTAAAGTTAAGTCCAATTTTTCCACAGGAATGCGTATGGAGAAGTTTTTTTAAAATCTCATTATTAACAAAACATAATTTGTTCTTCAAATACATGCCCAATTTGTAAAAACTCCTGTTTCTTGCTACTTTTTCCAACAGTTAAAATCCTCAAGAATATGCACAAACTCAAAATAGATTGAAAATATTTTGGTAGTGACATTGGGTTTCAGTCTTTACCTAAAAAGTTACAGTTCTGGATCTAACAAGGAGAAGGCATACGTTTTCATGGCTTAATACATTTTTTCATTTACTTTGAATTACAAATTGAGACAGCATGTACCATATTGAATTTGTTTCTTTTTTTTTTATCTCTACTGAAATAAGCATTACAGTCTTGAATTGAACCTTCTTACTTCCAGGATCACTATTACAGAGAACACACAATACACAGGTACACCGTGAGCAAAAGTAAATCAACAAGATTTCCAAACCCAAAAGGAAATTTTCAGTAATAAAACAGAAAACGCTGGAAATGTTCAGTAGGTCTGGCAGCATACGTAGAGAGAGAAACAGAGGTAATGTTCCAAGTCCATGGGCATGATTCTCCGATCCCCCGCCGGGTCGGAGAATCGCCGTGGGGGTGCGAGAATCGCGCCACGCCACTCCAACGTTGGGCCGTCGATTCTCGGCTGTCCGCGGGATCGCCGCCGCACCAGTCGGAGGCCGTTGAAAGCGCCCCTCCCCCCCCCACCCCCCACCCCCCCAACCCCCCCCCCCCCCAACCCCCCCAACCCCCCGATTCACCGCGCCGCAAGTACGGCTGAGTCCCGCTGGCGTGGGTTACATACGGTCCCACTCGGCGGGACCTCGGAGTTCTGGCTGCGGGGGCCGTCCTGATGAGGGGACGGGGGGATCCGAATCCGGGGGGGGCCTCCCGATTTTTGAGCGTCGGAGCAGCGGCCACCACTCCAACGCCATACTAGCCCACTAGGAAGGGGTGAATACCTGGGCCTGGAGGCCCGTTGATGCCAGAGTGGCTCGCACCATTTTTGACGCCGGCGTCAGAACCTGGCCGCAGGATCAGAGAATCCCGGCCCAATTTTCAGTTACTGATTGCAGAAGCTCTCTGTCTAGTGAATAGAGTTAGAATCAACAGGGTAATGCAGCTGAAATTGATCAATATTGCAAGCTACACTAAAACCTGATTTATTGCGAGAGCTTTGCCATAAAGTTATTCCTATTTGTTACGCCAAAAATAATATAGAGCATTCAACACAAAGAAGTTTTATAATTGAAACAGGATTTACATTAGCACTGGATAATAATGAGCAATTGAAAGAACATGGAACTAGCCTTTATACATTAATGATACAGAACAAAGCTGCTCAACAGAATTCAAAGAAGGTACACTCTCTCAAGGTAGATTCACTTGGTTAAAATTGCTGAGCACGAGAATAAACTGTTAATCTTGAATACAAAGGTTAATCTGTTGTCCCCACCCCAAAGCATTAACAAGTCACCTTAAGGCAATTTACTCTATTATTAACACTAATGGCACAGGTCTAAAAGTAGACTGCTTGCTTTCCCTTACTTACAGGGAATAGTACATTGTGAAGTTACCTAAACAGGATATGGGCAAGTGATGAGGGATAAACTAATAATAAATAACAATGGCATTTCTTTGCACACTGCATTTCAACATGGGACTCCAACTAATGTGTGGTCAGATGTATGCTTGAAGTAGGAATATAATTATCTGTAGTTAACAGCATAAATGTTTTTGTGTTGGGGAAAAAAGGTTCTATAAAATACAAGTGTTTTTTCCCCCGAACAATTCTGACCTTTTCTCAATATCAACACAGACAATTGATGTGTGAGAGTTGGTAATGAATTTTAACCAAAAGGTGAACTTAATCTTTTTTTAATAAATTTAGAATATCCAATTCACCTTTTCCAATTAATGGGCAATTTAACGTGGCCAATCCACCTAACCTGCACATCTTTGGGTTGTGGGGGTGAAACCCACGCAAACACGGGGAGAATGTGCAAACTCCTCACAGACAGTGACCCAGGGCCGGGATTCGAACCCGGGTCCTCAGCGCCGTAGGCAGAAATGCTAACCACTGTGCCACCGTGCCGCCCTAGGTGAACTTAATCTTAATTGTTAATTACCTGTCCTGTACTGTTAAAGTTTTCAATATTGCAAGATAGGTATGAATGAATAAACAATTGTGAACAACAAAAAAACATTATTTGATAACCTATTCAAGAATAATTGGGAACTATTGAAGCACAAAGCAGCTGTAAAGCCTATTTTCTGCAGGATGAGAAGGAATTTTCAGAAGAAGTGTCACTATAAGATGTCCTAGCCTAGATGTCCGAGGATGGCACTGTGGTTACTGCTGTCTCATCGCCAGGAACCCTGGTTCGATTCCGACCGTGGGGGACTGTGTGGAGTGTGCACGTTCTCCCTGTGAGTTTCCTCCGGGTGCTCCGGTTTCCTTCCGAACTGTCCAAAGACATGCAGGTTAGGTGGCTTGGCCATGCCATAATTGCCCCTTCGTGCCCAAAGGTTAGGTGAGGTTATAGGGAAAGGACAGGGAGAGGGGCTAGGTAGGGTGCTCTTTCGGAGAGTTGTTGCAGACTCGGTGAGACGAATGGCCTCCTTGAGCACTGTATCTATGATATACATATATATTCTATGATCTACTAACAACCAGCTTGACAGTGGCATTAGCATAGTCTACCCTTTCAACCACTGGTCAAATATGTGGGGGTGGGGGAAAGCATCACAAACACTTTTTTTTAAAGATCATTTTATTATCAATGTGTGTACGGCTGCGCTTTAAATCCTTGATGAGTATAGCATCACTCAAATCCTTTGCCCAATAGCCTTAGCGGGCAGATTACTGCTGAACTGGACATGCATCATGCCACTATTTCCATGAGCACTGGTCACTTTACCCCAAATGTCACGAGTCCGGTTTGATTTAGTGCCAGGAATGACGGAGTTGTTCTTTGCTTTGCAGATGTAAGCACATCTCTTGCCCAGATGAAATTCTGTTTCATCACGGCAATAAACACCCTCAATCCCGAGGAGAGCTGTGTGCTTTCTTTGATTTCGAAGGCCAGTAAACACGGCTTTGCACCATAACCTTCGCGGCATTGCAGGAGCTCGGGCAGCTGGATTCCCCCGCCCTGATGTTAAGTAATGGGTTAAGAGACATTCCAATTAGTTGTCTCATTTATCTGCAGTTAACATTAACAGCAGCTAAACTTATAACAAATGGTAGCAGAGGACGGTTGCTGTGCAAATGTGAAGGGTTGAAAGATACAACTTTTCCAGACCAAACCAAGGAGTGAATGGGAAGAAAAAAAACCCAAAGATATATGGCTGAACCAAGGATAAAGGTGGCTGGATATGACTACCACACCTTATTTTCTGAAAGGGGAGCGTACGACCAATGGAGAAGTGCAGTAGTTATGTGGACTAAGGTAATTGCCTTGGGAAAGAGAAAACAAGGTATGGCATTGGCTCCTTCTCGACCTTATGACAGTAAAATCCGGAGCAAAGTGTTTTCTGAGCTGGAATTGGAAGAGTTAGACTCAGAAGAAGGTCTGAAGGCTCTATTACATTATATGGATAAGATTTATCAGAAAGATGACTTGTTAAGTGCAATTGAAGCATGGTCGGATTTTGATAGGTTCCGGAAAATAGAGGATTTCTCCATTGAAGACTATATAATGGAATTTGGTAGACAATATAAAAGGCTGCAGTAACACAACCTGGAATTTCCACATTCTGTGTTGGCCTTTAAATTACTTGACTGTGTTAGAGAGAGCAACATGGATCGGCTTTCTGGTTTTGACAGGAGTTCAGTTTGTGGATAAGGATACCTTATTCGATCAGATTACGGAAACTTTCAAAAACGTTACTGGGGAAACACTCGATTCCGATGGCTCTGATGACCCAAATAGGTCAGCCTGCAATAAAGCAGAATATTGAAGATACACTACAAACAGGATGGCTAAATCGTACAGCTACAAACAAGTTCCAAGACTATCTAAGGAGATCGGGACCCGGAAATTATGAAGACAGAAACCCAGTTAGAACCTACAATAGGACGGTGAACCCCAGAAATGCACGGGGCATGATAAATCCATGTTTTCGATGTGACTCTCAATACCATTAAGCTTTCAACTGTCCAACACGTTATAATAGAGTGTTTGAAGCGACACATGACACGGAAGAGTCAGAAGAGGAAAAAAATAGTGACCAGAAAGAAGGCATTGTCCTATTAACAAGCAGTTTTATGCCGGTAATGAGGGTGTTGGTTGCAGAATCCTTCAATTGTACTGTATTGGACAGTGGCTGCACATCTACTATGTGTGGAATTAACTAGTTGAAATGTTACCTGGACTCTTTGAATGCTAAAAATCGTAACATGGTTAAGGAATTTGAAAGTTCCACAAGTTTCAGGTTTGGGGATGATATTCCTGAAAAGAGTGATGATCCCTTGCAATATTGCCAGAGTGAATAATTTCATTAGCACGGATGTTGTATCAAGTGAGGCACCTTTGCTTCTGAGCAGACCGTCGATGAAGAAAGCACACATGAAACTATATGGAACAGGATACGGCAACAGCTGTTGGAAAGACGGTGGACTTACAATTTACACAGTCGGGACACTATTGTATTCCATTACTGACAAATGATATTTCAAGTACAGTTGTTAAGGATGTGTTAATGGCAGTTGAAAATGGGACTTTAACTGATAAAAACTTGTTGTATTAAAACTGCAAAGGCAATTTACGCATCCGTCTTCTCGGAGGCTGAACAATTTATTAAAGGATGCAGGGATAAGGGATGAAGACTATACTAAGCTAATAGAACAGGTTAGTGATCGCTCTGAAGTTTGTAGGAAGTACAGGACACCAGCACGGCTGATAGTAACCCTACCTTTGGCCAGGGTTTTAATGACATTGTGGCCATGGACCTTAAGATCTGGGATAAAGCCAATAATATATTTATTTTGCATTTTGTAGATTTAGTGACCAGATTCTTTTCAATTAACGATTGTACGAAGTAAAGAAAAGAGAATAATTCTGCATCAATTTGTGGAAAAATGGATTGGGACAAGAATGGGCCCACCAGCAAAATTCTTTACGAACAATGGGGGAGAATTTGCTAATGATGAGTTCAGGGATATATGTGTGAAAACGTGAATATCACAGTTCTGAACACGACAGCAGAAAGCCCATTTAGTAATGGTGTGTGTGAAAGAAACCATTCAGTAATAGATGACATGCTCCAGAAAATTTGGGCAGATAGACCAAACTGCAAGCTAAATTCAGCTTTAGCATGGGCGGTACATGCAAACAATTTGTTGCAGATGGTTGGAGGTTATAGTCCCGATCAATTAGTGTTTCGTAGAAATCCTAAAATTCCCTCCATTTTGGATGACCAGCCTCCAGCTTGGGAAGGGACTACAATTAGCTCTGGTTTTGATGAACATTTAAACGCGTTACATAGCAGTAGAAAAGCTTTTTTGGAAGCAGAAGTCTCTGAAAGAATTCGCAGAGCTTTAAGACATCATGTACGGCCATCAGATGCCGTTTTTCAGCAAGGAGACATGGTATACTATAAGAGAGACAATTTTAATGAATGGAAAGGCCCAGGGAAGATCATAGGCATAGATGGCAAAACAAGTATTTTGCAACATGGCAATCAAACTGTTAGGGTACATTTATCAAGGATAATGGGTACAGATTACAAAGTTTCAAATTTAGACAGAGCAGGCAGGCATGTCGTGGAACTAGGGTCATCTGGTACACACGTGTTACAGAACTAGGAGGACCAATTAACTGATATAGACAGGGTTTCTGGAGAGGAACACAACACTTCTGATGATTTAAAACAGGCCATTTTTCCGAAAGGACAACTGACAAAAGTTGGTACAAAAGTGACATGCTTGCCTGAAGGGTCTAGTCAATGCCAGGATGCAACTGTTATTAGTAGAGCAGGGAAGGCCACTGGAAAGTATAAACATTGGTTGAATGTATAGCATTCAGGGGAGGGAGTCAAGACAATGGATTGGGAACATGAAGTTCAAAAATGGAGGGCACAGAAACGCAGTGCCAGTTCAGATTGTACATCGGATAGTGAGCAGGTCCACAGGAAAAAGTTAAGAACTATTGAAAAGATATCCCACAGTAGAAGGGAAAGATCAAGCAGTAGCAGTACAGAATGAGATACCAGACGGGAGAGGGGACGTAGTTTATCAAGGTCTCGGAACATGATTGTTCATGACTGAACAAATACTAATAGAAGTAGAAGCCCACATGCACGTGAGATTTTGGTGGCTTACAATAAGTTAGATGAAAACGTTATCAAAGATGCCAAACAGCAAGAACTGCATATTTGGAGTGAATTTGGGGTATACACGGAAGTACCGGATAGGGGATAAAGAGCTCTATCCCACAGATGGATTTGCACGGAAAAGGTTCTTCCAGCTGGAACTTATAAGGCAAAAGCCAGGCTTGTGGCAAGGGGATCTGTAGAAAACCTAAGACAATCAGGATTTAAGGGTAGATTCACCTATGGCAGGAAAGATCTTCTTGGCTCTATTAGCCACAAAGGTATAGGAATGAAAATCGATTGATATAAAAGCTGCCTTCTTGCAGGGGCATCAGCTCCAGAGAGACATTTTTCTCTGTCGTCCGAAAGAGGCAGCTAACACAGAAGGGGTACTCTAGAAGTTGAACAAATGTGTATGTGGATTAAATGATGCGTCTCGAGTCTGGTATTTTTCGGTACGGTCAGTTTTGTCACAGTTAGGCTGTTGCGAGTTGAAAGCAGATCCGGCAATGTTTTACTGGCACTATAAAGGAAATCTTTCTGGCATCTTTATGATGCATGTCGATGATTTTTTGTGGGGTGGGACTAGTGATTTCGAAGCTATTGTAATCTCTGGTTTGAGGAAACAATTCAGGGTTGGAAGTCAGGCGCCCAGTGCATTTAAATATATTGGACTGGAAATCGGACAGACTAAGTTAGGGGCAACTTTACGTCAGCAATCTTATTTGGAAAGCATCAGCTCAATAGCAATTAGCCGTGGTTAGACGCAATGGTTTCAAAGATGGAAAAAGAGCAACTGCGCAGTTTAATTGGGCAACTGAATTGGTTAGTAGACAGACTAGCCCGAACGTGAGTTTTGATGTCTTACAGTTAAGTACAATAATGAATGATCCCAAAGTGGGAGACATAATAAGAGCAAATAAAGCGTTGGTCAAACTAAAAACGCAGGAGTATGTTTTGAGATTCCTGGTTTTAGGTGACCGTAGGCACTTGAAACTCATAGTTTATAGTGATGTGTCCTATGCAAATTTATGTGATGGGGTTTCAAGCACTGGAGGTTTTATAATTTTCCTTTTGGGGAACAATGGTAAATGTTGCCCTCTTGTGTAGGAAACAAAGAAAATAAGGAGTGGTCAAATGCACTTTGGCTACTGAGACGTTAAGCCTTGTAGAGGCGGTGGATATGGCCTTTTATATATCTTAGATATTGACAGAAATTTTGGGATTTGTGTAATATACCTATTGAATGTCACATTGACAAGAAATCCCTGTGGGAAAATGTGCACTCTGCAAAAAGTGTCAATGAAACTAGGTTAAGGATAGACATCACAAGTTTGAAGCAGATGCTGGACAGAGTGGAAATAGCAAAAATTAAATGGGTTGACAGTAGCAATCAATTGTCAGACTGTTTTACAAAAAGAGGGGCTAGCTCACAGAAACTTTTGGATATTGTTAATTAAGACTGCATGAACCGTTTCTGTGACTTTTTTTCTTCCAAAAATGAAAAAAAAGGAGGGGGGAAATTGCATGCGTGTTTTTGAGTTTCTTGTAATTTTGTTTTCACCTAATTATTTTTTTCTCCAAGGAAGGGAGACTGTTAAGTAATGGGTTAAGAGACATTGCAATTAGTTGTCTCATTTATGTTAAGTATCCAATAATTGACACTGATATGGAAAGGGGCTTCAGGTGGCCTTTGTGTCAGGTGATGTGATGCTAGAGTTTTGTGCAGAGTCTGTGAAAGTAAATTAAAGGTGTTTGTGGAAAAGGAGAAGAACCTTTGACTCGTTATACAACAGCAGCTAAACGTATAACACCTGATAAACAAGATGGAAGAAGAGTGCATCACAAACACTTTGGTAACCGTGTTGGTAAATGCAATTGTGCAGTGTGGAATGGAGCCACAACTTCGAGGAAATTTCCAGGTTTGATGTCTAGATTGATCTCAATTAGAATAAAGAACCAAGAACATTACAGCACAGAAACATGCCTTTCGGCCTACCAAACCTGTGCTGATTCCTTATTTAGACCTACTCTTATTGTCCAAACAATCTCTATCCCTTCATTCCTCACCCGTTCATGTGTCTATCAAGATGCATCTGAAATGTTGCTCATGTGCCTGCCTCCACTAACTCCACTGGCAACGCGTTCCAGGCACCCACCACCTTCTGCATGAAAAACTTTCCCTGCATATCTCGCCTAAACTTTCCCCTTTCACCTTGAACCTGTGCCCCCTTGTAATTGAATCTTCCACGCTGGGAAATAGCTTCTGACTACTCATCCTGTCTATACCTCTTGTAATTTTTTAGACCTCAATCAGGTCTCCCCTCAGCCTCTGTGTTTCCAACGAAAACAATCCAAGTTTATTCAACCTCTCCTCATAGCTAACGCCTTCCAGACAGGCAACATCCTGGTAAATGTTGTTGCACTCTCTACAAAGCATCCACGTCCATCTGGTAGTGTGGCAACCCAGAACGGTACCCAAAATTCCAAATGTGACCTAACAAAAGTTTTATACAACTGTAGCATGACCTGCAACTCTTGTACTCAATGCCCCGGCTGATGAAGTGAAGCATGATTTATGCCTTCTTGACCACCTTATCCAGCTGGATTGCCACTTTCATGGAACTAAGGACCTGGACCCCAGATTCCTCGAGATGTCAACGCTTCTAAGCATTCTGCCATTTATTGTATAATTCACACCTGAATTTGATCTTCCAAAATGCATCACGTTGCATTTGTCAGGATTGAACTCCATCTGCCATTTCCCTGCCCAACTCTCCAATCTATCTATATTCTGCTGTCTTCTCTGACAATCCCCTTCACTATCTGAAACTCCATTTATCTTAATGGTATCTGCAAACTTGTTAATCAGACCATCTACATTTTCCACCAGATCATTTATATATATTACAAACAACAGTGGTCCCAGCACTGAAACTTGTGGAACACCACTAGTTACAGATCTTCATTCTGAAAAACTCCTTTTCACTGTTACTCTTCTCCTGTTGCCAACCCAGTTCTTTACCCATCTAGCTAGCACACCCCGAATCCCATGTGACTTTACCTTTTTTAGCAGTCTGCCATGAGAGACCTTGTCAAGCATCCACGTAGACAACATCCACAGTCTTTCCCTCACCAATTAATTTTTTCGCCTCCTCAAAAAACTCTATCTGATAAGACATGACCTTCCCCGCAGAAAACCATGTTGCCTATCACGAACAAGTCTATTCCCTCCAAATGTGAATAAATCCTGTCCCTCAATAACTTCTCCAACAACGTCCCCACCACTGACATCAGGCTCACTGGCCTATAATTACCTGGATTTTTTATTTTTTATTTGATTTATTGTTATATATCACATAATACAGTGAAAAGTATATTTCTGCGGACGAGGGAACGTGCACAGTTCGTACAGAGTAGACAAAAAGAATAATCAACAGAGAACATTGACAAATGGTCCATCAACAACGTGATTGGTTACAGTGCGGAACAAGGGGTCAAACAAAGCAAATACGTGAGCAAGAGCTGCATAGGGCAGCGTGAATAGTGTTCTTACAGAGAACAGATCAGTCCAAGGGCAGTCATTGAGGAGTCTTGTAGCTGTGGGGAAGAAGCTGTTCCTATGTCTGGATGTGCGGGTCTTCAGACTTCTGTACCTTCTGCCTGATGGAAGGGTCTGGAAGAAGGCAATGCCTGGGTGGGAGGGGTCTCTGATAATACTGTCTGCCTTCCTGAAGCAGCAGGAGATGTACACAGAATCAATGTGGGGTGGCAAGCTTGTGTGGTGCGTTGGGCTGAGTTCACCACACTCTGCAGTTTCTTGCGATCTTGGACCGAGCAGTTGCCATACCAGGCTGTGATGCAGCCAAATAGGATACTCTCTATCGCACATCTGTAGAGGTTGTGAGAGTCAATGCAGACATGACAAATTTCTTTAGCTTCCGTAGGAAGTAGAGACGTTGTTGGGCTTTCTTGACTGTTGCATCAAAGTGAGTGGACCAGAATAGACTGTTGGTGATGGTGACCCCCAGGAACTTAAAGCAATCGACCATCTCCACTTCGGAGCCATTGATGCAGACGAGTGTGTGTGTCGTGCTACGCTTCCTGAAGTCAATGATCAGTTCCTTGGTCTTTAGAGAGAGGTTGTTTTTCGTACACCATGCAACCAAGTGATTTATCTCCCTCCTAAAGTCTGATTCGTCGTTGTCTCTTTTTAAACAAAGGGACAACACTGGCTATTTTCCAATCTTCTGGAACCTTGCCTGTGATCAATGATTATGCAAAGATATCTGTTAAAGCCCCAGTTGTTTCCTCTCTTCCCTTCCACATTAATCCGGGATATATCCCATTCGCCTAGGGGACCTGTCTACCTTAATGCATTTTAGGATATCCAACACTCGCTCCTTCATTTTGCTGACATGTCCGAGAGTATTCACACACCCATCCCTAACATCAACATCCATCATGTCCCTCTCCTTGGTGAATATTGATGCAAAGTACTCATTAAGGATCTCACCCACTTCCTCTGACTCCACGAATTACTTCCCTCCTTTGTCCTTCAGCGGGCCTACTCTATCCCTAGCTACCCTCTTGCTCCTTAAATATGTATAAAAGGCTTTGGGATTTTCCTTGACCTTGCTTGCCAATGACATTTCATGGCCTCTTTAGCCCTCCTAACTCCTCGTTTGAGTTTGTTCCTACTTTCTGTACATTCTTCAAAAGCTTTGTCTGTTTTTAGTTGCCCAGACCTTATGTATGCTTCTTTTTTCTTTTTGACTAGTCTCACAATTTCCCGTCATCCATGGTTAGCTAATCCTGCAATTTCTGTCCTTCATTTATGCATGCTTCTTTTTTCTTTTTCACTAATCTCACACTTTCCCATCAACCATAGTTCCCTAATCCTGTCATTTCTGTCCTTCATTTTCATAGGGACATGCCTGTCCTGCACTCCAATCAACTGGTCTTTAAAAGGCTTCCATATATCAAATGTGGATTTACCCTCAAACAGCTGCCCCCAATCCACACTCTCCAGCTCTTGCCGAATTCTGTTATAGTTTGCTTTTCCCCAGTTTAGCACCCTTTCTAGAGGACCACTCTTGTCCTTATCCATGAGTATTTGAAAACTTACGGAATTATGATCACTATTCCCAAAATGATCCCCTACTGAAACTTTGGTCACCTGGCCGGGCTCATTCCCCAATACTAGGTCCAGTAAGGCCCTCTCCTTGTTTGGACTATCAACATACTGTTTCAAAAAACCCTCTTGGACAGACCTCACAAACTGCTCTCATTACGAACCCAATCGAAATGGGCACTAGAGATGGCTTTAATATCACTTGGTTAATGTTACTTTGTCAGGGCAGCTACTTCTGATAACCAACCAGCGGTTGATGCTGGAAAAATGCCTGCATGTGCAGGGAGGACAGGGTCATATTAAATTATGATGTTCTCCAACTGTTAAATAACCTGGAGCCACTTGCTGCCTCGGCTCACACATGAAGATTGGATTCAGCAAAAAACACAACAGTTTCTGGCATCCATCACACAGCACAGTACCTTCTGGACAAGAAGGAAGAAATCCTAGATGGGAAAAATGCATTAATTTCAATTTGAATATTTAAAAATTCAGGAACATTTGTGATGGAAGCAGAGTTTAAACTAACTATATTGCGGGAACACAGAAACAGGGTTTGGCCATCTCTCTCATTTTTTGGGCCGTGGCAGTTCTTTATCTTTATAATCTCAATTTCTCATCCTTCACTACATTGTTTCCCTTATATCCAAAGTAAACATTGATATCCCTTTGAACATCAGAATTGTTTCCACATCTTGGCTTAATTATTCAGTACATTGCATATTATGCAACCCATTGTGTGCATCAGAACAGATGCAATAAGACAGAGGAAATATTTCTGATCAAAAGTCATCAGCCTGAAACATTAACTCTGTTTCTCTCTCCACAGATGCACCCTGACCTGCTGAGTATTCCCAGCATTTTTGGTTTTAATTTCAGAATTCCAGCAATATATAGTATTTTGCTCTCCTGTTGTTGCAGTGATATTTTCTGAGGTTTATATTCTAAATTCACTTCTGTTGCACAAGTAACTTGTCAGGTTTGTTGCAGGAACATTGTCAATACATTTTTCAACTCGGAATGTTGTATTAATGAAAGCCACATGGATAAAATTTTGTTCCCTTTGTTTTCACCTTCAGCCCCACCAGCATATACTAACGGATCACCCACTGCCATTTCCACCACCTCCTGAGTGACAGCAAGCATATCTTCCCTACTCTCCCTTTTCAACATTCCAAAGGAATCATTCATTCTTTGACACCCGATCATTCCTCAATCACCTCCAACACTCAGTGCCCTCCCTAAGGCACTTTCGATAAAATTGCCCTTTTATCTCTTCTCTCCTCAATGTTCAAGGCACCACTCCTTCCAGGTGAAACGGCGATTTACATGTATTTCTTTCAATTCAGTATAATGTATTCACCGTTCACAATGCCGTCTCTAATACACTGGGAAGAGAAAATGTAGATTGGGCGAATGCTTTACAGAGCACTATGCATTCCACAAGAATGCTCCAAAGCTTCCTTTCTGTCCTTGGTCTCCAGTCGTACTCCAATAAAGTTCACGCAAGCTTGATAGCTGAGTACTTCCAGCATTTTCTGTGTCTATTTCAGATTTGCAGCACCCATGGTATTTTGCTTTTGTGTTGTTGCAGTGGTATGTTTTGGGGTTTATATTCTAAATTCACTTTGATTGTACAAAGTGACTTGTCTGTCAATACATTCTTCTACTCTGTATGTTCTATTAATGAAAGCCACATGCAAAAGAGTTTGTTCCATTTCTAAGTTTTTTTTAAAAAGTTGCTCGGTATCAAGAGTTTGACTCAAATTATTTGCAGCAAGTCAATTCATTGGAGATTGTTGCTCCACATACAAAAGCAGTTGATTTATAAGGCTCCTGTAGGCTATTTGAAACTATTTCCGCAACTCCCACAAAAACATTCCGCAGTCATTAAGAACTGGCCCACATTTGAAACTTCGTAGGAAGCATCTTGGACACCACTACCATATACACTTCCTTTAAATTCACCTTCAATACATTAACATTTGGAAACTTTTATTTAATAACACAATTTTTTTGAGACACGATCTCTAGTTTATTTCCCATCCCTAATTCAGTGACACTGTTTCTGGGGCAGAAAAAAACAGGAACTGAAAGTGGAACATGCTTCCTCTGGTTGGCTCAAATTCCATTAGGTTCAATTAGAAATCAAGCTACATTAGCTGGAATATTTTGAATTTTATTTGCCATAGAGTGAAAGCATTAATGATAAAAGAAAGTTTACTTCCTTCCCTAAAACCACAAACTGCCAATGACATGCTGTTCCATAAGCAGCAGCAATTCCCCAGCACCTCAGCCAATGTCCATTATTCTTGTGTGAACCAAGGAAGAGTTATGTTAGTTTATTGGTGTGAGGACAGAAATTGGCTTGAAGGGTGCTCACTGTGGAGTGAGGGTGGGAAGGGGGAGGTGGCAATTGGTGAGAGATGGTCCAAATCCACATTGAAGTTGCTCTTACTCAAGAATTTATCAATGCAAATGCCATGAATGGGTTGCAAGAGTGCTATTCAATTGATCCTGAGTTCCTCCAGTTTCTCATTTACATGCTGCCTGTTAAGGACAGCATCCACCAAAAGCAGGTTTCACATGTATGCTGGCTGATTACATTCAGCTTTATCTCAACCATTGTATTGCTCAATGCTTCCACTGTCTGTCATTATTGTCAGACATCCAGTCCTGAATAAACTGCAATTTCCTCTAATTAAGTACTGGGAAGACCAAAGCCATTGTCCCGGACCCCCCTCCACAAGCTCTGCTCAATCGCCACTGATTCTTATCCACTTCCCCTGGCCATTGTCTCAGGTTGATTCCCGCATGACCCTGAACCGAGCTTCCATCCTCTCCTTTATAAAGACTGTCTGCATATATCTCTGCAACATCGTCCACCTTCACTCCTACATAAACGTAAGTATTTTTGTTGCAGATGGATTGTGTTATATATTTTTCTTGCCATTTTTCTAACAGTCTAGATTTGACCGTTAACCGACTAGGAAGGAAAATAAAGAAAACTCTTGAGTTGCAATGCTATGATTCGCACCTTAAAGGTTAAAAGTCTCAGTTTGGAACTGTCTCAGATTAATGTCTGGTGATGAAAACTAACAGGACATGGCTCATGCTGAACCCAACAGAAATTTACACCAAAATATTAAATAAAAGGTTATGACAGGACTGGTGTCCTTTAGCTTCCAAAATTTAGGGCTGGAATGTCGAATGCCGGTACAGACAAAAATAGTGTTCCCAAATAGCGTGCCAGTCTTCCAACACATCCAGAACACGATACAATTTTCAAAGTGAGGCCAAGATTGGGAGAGTCAGCAACCCATTGGCCTTCCATTAACCGACTATTAAGCTTGGTGAAGAAAGGCAGCACCGCGGCGCAGTGGTTAGCACTGCTGCCTCATGGCGCCAAGGACCCGGATTCCCGGGTCACTGTCATGAGCAGTTTTGTACATTCTCACCCACAAAACCCAAAGATGAGCAGAGTAGGTGGATTTGCCATGCTAAATTGCCCCTTAATTGGAAACATTTTTAAAAAAGAAGCTCGATGAAGTGCTTATTAATGGGCTGGAGAGGGCCAGGAAAAATGTTTCAAAGCACCAAATAGGAAGAGTGAACAATTTGTAGGAAGAACTTCTAGGAACTATAATGTGATATTGCTGATGAACTTATGTGTTGATAAAGAAATAATTATTCAAACTAAGGTGCTCAGGAAGTGATGCAAAATTGCCGTCGCTTGAGCAGAGGGGGTCAAATACCTTGTGATTAACCATTTGGCCACATGCAAACACCACAAAGCTGCTGGCCCTCTGATCTCCTTCAATTTCCAATCTACAAGGCTGCAAGCTCAGTTTACAGCTGTTTGCCTTTGAGCATTGAGTTCGAGAGCCGTTCCCATCTCCACACAGCACCAAGCGCCCCTAATTGGGCACCATGCTCACCCCTGGCCCAATTGGAGATTTTGCATTTTATATAATATCAACAATGCTGACATGGCACCGAGGCAGGGTACAGAAATGATCCAAGTATCAGGTTCCCGACCCCAGTTTGAAAATCCAGACCCTAGAATCAAAAACACTTTCTCAATGTGATGCATGAGGAGCATAATATTTGCATTTAAATGTCCATACTGCTGCAAGAGGTGAAGGGCGGGGGAATATTACTGCTGAATATGAAACAATACCACTCAGGTAGTATCAGGTATTATCATTAAACTGTTTAAAAGCCCATGATTTTTAATATATAAATTTAGAGTACCCAATTCTTTTTTTCCAATTAAGGGGCAATTTTGAGTGGCCAATCCACCTACCCTGCGCATCTGTGGGCTCATAGAATCATAGAATTTACAGTGCAGAAGGAGGCCATTCGGCCCATCGAGACTGCACTGGCCCTTGGAGAGAGCACCGTACTTAAGGCCACCCCTCCACCCTATCCCTGTAACCCAGCAACCCCACCTAACCTTTTTCTTTGGAGACTGACGAAATTTAGCATGGTCAATCCATCTAACCTGCACAGCTTTGGACTGTGAGGGCAGCACGGTGGCGCAGTGGTTAGCACAGCTGCCTCATGGCGCCGAGGTCCCAGGTTTGATCCCAGCTCTGGGTCACTGTCCGTGTGGAGTTTGCACATTTTCCCCGTGTTAGCGTGGATTTCGCCCCCAAAAACCCAAAGATGTGCAGGGTAGGTGTTTGCCCACACTAAATTGCCCCTCAATTGGAAAATATTAATTGGGTACTAGAAATTTATAGAAAAAACTTTGGACTGTGGGAGGAAACCGGAGCACCCGGAGGAAACCCACGCAGACACGGGAAGAACATGCAGACTCTGCAGAGACAGTGATCCAAGCCGGGAATCGAACCTGGGACCCTGGAGCCATCATGCCGCTCCTACCCCGTGATTTTCTAGTCCCATCTACACAATTTACTGATGTAAACCAATCATATATTTTCAAAGAAATGACTTACATTTATAAAGCATTTTTCACAATCAAGCAGACATCGCAAAGCACTTTACAGCTAATGAAAGTGTAGTTCACTTTTGTAATATAGGAAAACGCAGCAGCCAGTCTACAGACATCAAACTCCCACAAACACCAATGTGATAATGACCAGATTATCTGTTTCTGTGATGTTGATTGAGGGTCAGAATATTGACCCAGATCCTGGGATTTACACCCCCCACCCCCATGCTCTTCTTCAAAATAGTGTCATGGTATTTTTTACATCAATCTGAGAAGGCAGAGAGGGTCTGATTTTAACACCTCATCCAAAAAGCATTGTTGACAGTTCAGCACGCCCTCAAATACTGTACTTGGAGTGCCGGCCATCATTTTTGTGCTCTTAAGCCCTAGAATTTCGGATGGAATTGAGCCAACAATCTTCGAAGAGACAATAGTGCTACCAATTGAGTCATGCCTGACACATCATTTAGACGAGAGATTAAACAAATATCTGCCTCGATGAAAAACAGCGGAAGAATTCTTCCAATGTTCAACAGGTATCCCTGAACAAGCACTGTCATTTGTCTATTTAATGTTTGAAGGGTCTTGCTGTGGGCTAGATGTCTGTGGCATTTCCTATATAACTGTGAGTTCTACCCCTGATGGTGGGGATGTTTGAAGAGGCGATGGGGAAGGGGGGGGGGGGGGGGGGGTGCTGCCACAAACCTTGGGGCAGGCATCAATTTCACTGTTGCTAAAAAAAGATAAGGATCCGACGGAGTGTGGGTCGTAGAGGCCCATATCACTTCTGATTGTGGACGTAAAAGTATTGGCGAAGGTACTGGCGGGTAGGCAGGAGGAGTGCCTCCTGAAAGTGATAGGTGAGGATCAGACAGGGTTCGTGAAAGGGAGGCAGCTTTTTCTAACATTAGGAGGGTAATGAACGTGGTTATGGTGCTGGCGGAAGGGAAGGAAACAGAGGTGGTTGTGGCATTGGACGCCGAGAAGGCATTTGACCGGGTAGAATGGGGTACCTGATGGCAGTGCTGGAGCGGTTTGTGATTGGACCAAGATTTGTGAACTGGGTAAAGCTATTATATAAAGAGCCGAAGGCGAGTGTCCGCACAAACAACATCAGCTTGAGATACTTTTCTCTCCACCGTGGGACGAGGCAGGGATGTCCTATGTCCCCCCTGCTGTTTGCACTTGCGATTGAGCCGTTGGACATCGCATTAAGAAGTTAGGGAGCATGGAAAGGAATAGTGCGAGGGGGGATAGAGCATATGTGTCCTTGTATGCTGCTGTATGTGTTGGAACCAAGTGCATCGAAAGGAGGAATATTGGAGCAACATGAGTATTTGGGTCTTTCTTGGGGTACAAGCTGAACCTGGACAAGAGTGAGTATTTTGTGGTGTCTCGGCCGGGGGTGGGGGCAGGGGTGGGGGGGCTGCCATTCCGTAGGTCAGGGACTCACTTTAGTTATCTGGGGTGCAGGTTGCCCGGTAGTGGGGGAGGCTGCGCAGATACAACATCACTAGTTTGGTGGGGAGAGTGAAAGCCGATCTGGCAAGGTGGGATGGTCTCCCTCTGTCACTGGCGGGTCGGGTACAGGCGGTTAAAATGAATGTGTTGCCGCGATTTCTGTTTATTTTTCAATGCCTACCGATTTTCCTGCCAAAGTCTTTTTTCAAAGAGATTGAGGGAAGGATTACCTCATTCATATGGGGAGGGAAGGTGGCCAGAGTGGGGAAGGTGCTGCTACAGAGGGGAAGGCAGGCAGGGGGTTTGGGTCTCCCGAACCTGATGTACTACTACTGGGCGGCGAATGTGGAGAAGGTGCGGAGCTGGGTCAGTGGGGTTGAATCCCAATGGGTCAGAATGGAGGAGAGTTTGTGCAGGGGGTCGGGGCTGAAAGCACTAGCAATAGCTCCGCTCCCGATAGCTCCAGGGAAATACTCAGGGAGTCTGGTAATAATAGCTTCATTGAGAATCTGGAGGCACTTTCGCCAACACTTTGGGTTTGGGCAGAGTCAAGGGAAATGCCATTCGGGGGAACCACAGATTTAAACCAGGGAAGTGGGAGGGAAGTTTTCGGAAATGGGAAGAGAAGGCGATTAAGACACTTAAAGATTTGTTTCTTAGGGGTCGGTTTGCAGGATTGAGGGAGCTGGAAGCGAAATATGGGCTGGAGCAGGGAGAAATGTTTAGATAAATGCAGGTTCGAGATTTTGCCAGGAAGGAGATACAGAACTTCCCGGAGGAACCGGCCTCCACGCTGATGGAGGAGGTTCTGACGACAACGGGACTGGAGAAGGGGGTAGTGTCAGCGGTGTATGGAGCTATTTTGGAAGAGGATAAGGCACCACTGGAAGGGATCAAAGCAAAGTGAGAGGAAGAGTTGGGAGAGGTTATAGAGGAGAGGGTCTGGTGTGAGGTGCTCCGGAGAGTAAATGCCTCCACCTCATGTGCGAGGTTGGGGCTGATACAGCTGAAGGTGGTATACAGAGCACCCCTCACGAGGGCGAGGATGAGCCGATTCTTTGCGGGAGTGGATGTGCGTGAGCATTTTGGGGGGGGGGGGGGGGGGGGTAATGAGCCGATTCTTTGCAGGAGTAGATGTATGTGAGCGTTTGGGGGGGGGGGGGGGGGGGGGTGCACGTGAAACTGGACCCGGGTCCCCGGGAGGCCATATTCGGGGTGTCGGACCAGCCAGGGTTGGAAACGGGTGCGGAGGCAGATATCATAGCCTTCGCCTCGTTGATCGCCCGAAGGTGGATCCTGCTGGCATGGGGAGCAGCCTCTCCACCCTGGCGTGGCAGGGGGACCTGTTGGAATACTTGACCCTTGAGAACATTAAGTTTGAACTGAGGGGAAGCTCGGAGGGGTTCTACATGTCATGGGCATTATTTCATATGCACTTTCAAGAACTGGATAACATCGAACATTAGTTGGGGGAAGGTGGGCTGTGTACATTAAGGATGACTATGGGTAATCCCTGATTCCTTTTTGGTCATTTGTTTGTGTAAACATGCGGGCTGATGTTTGGGTTTTGGTGGGAGGATGGGATCGTTGTTATCGTTATGGGGATTGATGCATTGTTTCTGATTGTTGTTTATTGTTGGTGGGTGTAAATTCGGGAGAAAATGTGAAAAAGGGGAATAAAAATATTTTTAAAAAACAAATAACTGGGTTCAAACATAATTAGTTGACCACAAGGACTTTGGATATCCTGGAGGTGTGAAAGGCACTATATAAATACAATGATTATCCTTTCCAATTTTTGCACCCATTCTCAGACTTCCTCTCTCCAACATGGCTATACTTACAACAAAAGTAATCACCAACAAAAAGCTTTTCAAAAACAAAAACCTAAGATTTAGAAAAAAGACTCCATTAATTGGTCTCAATAGCTATTCAGTAAATTTAAATCTTTTAACTGTTCGGTATCAGCTGCACCTCAGTTGGTAACACTTTCACCTGAGTCAGATATTGTGGGTTTAAAATGAGATTTGAGCACAAACATCTCGATTGGTACTCCTGTGCAATACTGAGGGGATGATACTCTGCCAGAAGTGCCATCTTTTGATTCAGACATTAAACTATTGACTTACCCGATCTCTAGGATGAACATAAAACATTCCCAATACCTAGCTTTCAATATACCTTACAAAAATTAGATTATCTGGTCGTTATCACATTGCAGCTTGTGACAGCCTACTATGTTCAAATTGACAACTGCGCTTCTTGCATTGTAACAGTGACTGCACTTAAAATGTAGGGTTCCACCAGGACTACTCAGCTCCTGGTTTTATTGCAATCTTGGTCCAAATATGGAAAAAGAACTGAACTCAGAACGGAGGTCAGGGGGTGACTGCCTTTGGCGTCAGCATTTGAACAAATGTGACATCAGTAAAACTGAAGTCAATGGGAATCAAGAGTAAAGCTCTGTGGATGGAGTGATACTGAGCACAAAGAAAGATGACTGTGCTTGTTGGAGATCAATTATCCCAGTCTCAGGATATCACTGAAGGAGATCTTCAGGTTCGTGTCTTAGGCCCAACCACCTTCATCTGCTTCCCTCTATCATAAGATCAGAAGTGGGGATGCTGGTAGATGATTGCACAATGTTCAGCGCCATTTGTAACTCTTCAGATACTGTCGCAGCCCATTTTCATGTGCAACAAGACCTGGACAACATTCATGCCTGAGATAATAAGTGCCAAATAACATTTGTGCACACAAATGCCAGGTAACAACCATCTCCAACAAGTGAGAATCCATCACATTACCATCACCAAATCCCTACCAAAGAAAACAGTCCACCAAGGCAAAAGGCAGTAGTGAAATGGAATACTTTCCGCTTGCCTGGATGAGTGCATCTTCAACAGCATTCAAGAAGCTCAACACCTTCCAGGACAACGCAGCCTGCTGATTGGTACCCCATCTGCATCTTAAACAGTCATGCCCTCCACCACAGACACACAATGGCAGCAGTATGTACCATCTACATCATGCACTGCAGCAACTCATCAAGGTTCCTCACATGGAACTATATCACCTTTCCTTCATTTCAATAGATACAAATAGTGGAACTCCATTGCTAACAGCGCTCTTCGTGTTCCTGAAGCACATTGACTGCTGCGGTTCAAGAAGGAAGTTGACCACCATCTTGTCAAGGGCAAATGGGATGGGCAATATATGCTGCCGTTGCCAGCGATGCCCACATCCCATGAATGCATTTTTAATAGGTAGTTAATTGGCTGAAAAGCACTTTAGGATGCCCTGATGTGATGAAAGGTGCCATACAAATGCAATCTTCTTACAAATCAAGTTATTCTACAAGCTAAATATTACCAAGTATTACTCTAAACACTGACGAAATACCGTTGCATTAGAGCTGATGTCTACGCAGCAATAGTCAGTTTACAGATAAAAATATTGAAATAAAATGTAATGGTAATTTTACAACTTTTAGAGGTCCTTTATACAAATAACTTGCATGGCAGACAGGTCTACAGACATACTGATGATCACATCAGCTTCACAGCAAAAAAAGGAAAGCTGTACTAGTCCGCGTAATTTTCCCCCACCACTGCCAAACTTCCTGCCCTGGAGTGATGGATGAGGTTTCCTGGGGCTGACATGCCAAAGTCAATTAGCCATGTCACTCCACAAGAACACCAGCTGCCAAAGTCTAAAAAGGTTTTATTACTGTAAGATTTGAGGGCAAAAAGGCCACAACTGGCCATGTTTGCAAGAACAGTTCTAACTAAGTCCTTTTCAAAAGTCTCTTAAAGGTTTTTAAAAGTTGTGTGTAATAAAACGAATGTTAGACAACATTAAATTACAACACCTGGGCTTAATCTCAGGACTAATATTTTGTGCTAAACATAAACCAAGATATAGGGGTATTAATTAGGAGTGTTGCCCCAGGGATTATGAACACATAAAAATCACTTTAGAGCTGTTTTGTGAATTCAGTCACAAACATTTTTAATGCAGGCCTTTGATAAATTCCAGATATACTCTTAAAGTGTTGCAACTATTATGGGGAAATTTACATTAAATTTCTTCCATTTGAATTATTCCGTACTAATTACATATTAGAAAAATACTCAAATTAGTATGTCATCATGTTTACATTCAGAGTAAATTCCCGTCTTAATGCCCCAGCCCTGTCATCGTTCACATTTGTTGTAGAACATGGCTAAGAAGGTAACTCAATTCACAGCTAGTTCAGCTGTTGGTGGACAGAGGCAAATAGACTGATGAAAATGCTTTGATTTCCATTTTAACTACTTATAAATTTTCATGCTGGCCAGTAAAAACAGTTGTTGAAATACTTCCCTCTTTCGAGGCTGAACAGCAAGCCACAATACCCTTCTCATTCTAATTATTCACATTACTCCACTACACAGACGTGAAGAAGCTTATCAAAGTCACATTTTATAAAATTGGATTCTTTGCACACTTCCATCAGTTTAATATTTTTCTGCCCAAGCTGATAACTTTGCATGACTGTCTGTAGCCTCTCCTTGAGAAACAGAAATGAAGGCCCAAGCATTGAAAGCCTGTACAATGTTTCACAAGCATTCAGTCTGTGGTTCCAAAGTTTATTACAACTCAAAGGTCAGAGTTCTTGCTATAAATGTTGAAATCACAAATATCCGGATTAAAATGTTTGCCTATCAGGCCACTTCTTCCAATTTATTCTTATGCCATATTTGCATTACTGGCTTGTAGCCTCAGCAATGCAAACAAGGCACCACAGTTACTGTCATCGACCATATAAAGAAAGCATCATTATTTACATCATGAGCCATTTCATGGGATGCTGTCCTTTCTGACTAAAAATATCTTAAACAAAATTGCATGACCTCCTGCACAGTTAACAAGAATGCCCCCCCCCCCCTCCCCCCACAACAACCCAAAGATGTGCAGGGTAGCTGGTTTGGCCAAGCTAAATTGCCCCTTAATTGGTAAAAAAATTAATTGGGTGCTCTAAATTTATTTAAAAAAACAAGAATGGCTCCCATATAAATATGGGGAAGGGAAAGAGCAAGCATCAACTGTTAATGGTTGATAACCATTGGTTTAAAAGTTCCATCAGTTTATTGTGAAGCCAAATTTCACAGGTATTCGTGAAATTTTTTAAGACCTCTAAAAGGAGGAATCAAAACAAAACAGATCTTTTATACAATGAAATCAACATATTAAAATGTCGCATTTTTAAGAGGAAAATTGTCCTGAGGCAATCCAAATGACTTGCTACGATTATTCTGAAATAGTCCTTGAGACTATTAAGTTTCTAAACTTGTGGGCAGCACAGTGGCACAGTGGTTAGCACTGCTACCTCACAACACCAAGGACCCAGGTTTGATTCCTGCCCCGTTTCACTGTCCGTGTGGAGTTTGCACATTCTCCCCGTGTCTGGGTGGGTCTCACCTCCACAGCCCAAAAAGATGTGCAGGGTAGATGGATTGGTCACACTAAATTGCCCCTTAATTGGAAAAGAAATAAATTGGGTACTCCAAATTTATTTTTAAAAGTGTCTAAACTTGCCTCAAAGATTTTCATGGTATAATTGTCCAGGAATCATATGTTTCTTTTTCCCTCCATAACAGTAAAAACATGAAAATGGCTCAAATCAAGTTGCATTAAAATACACAATATCATAAATGATTAAAATCTGAACACCAAATTTTAGTATTACTGCTTCAATTCTTGGTGTGTTGTTAAAAATATGATATTTATAAGATTGTTATGCTTTTCGGCTGTGTCTTTAATTTGGAGAAAATGAAGGAGTTGTGAGATTTTTTTTCCTGAAGTCCATCGAACAGACCTGGGGTATGTGGCTGTTTAATAACAGAAGCCCAGGTTGTTTTGCTGGACAAGCTGCAAGGTGTTCACACATACAGTCCATGGTGGCAGCATCTGTATTTAGTGGTTAGACTGCTGGTTTCCAAAGTCCCAGGAAGGTGTCAAGAATTTTGGATTCCAAAAAGCTATGCTTTAAACTGTCCAATTATATTCAACATAGAATGCCTTTGGGTTCCAAAGAATAGCTAATCAGTGTTTCTATCTTGATACAAGGCCCATATGATTCACATTGCCATAGAGATAGGCTTTGCGAAGGGAAGGGTTTCAAGGATATCTTTAAAATTCTCAGACTTGAGCACTGTGCGAGGATGTGGAGAGGGTGAGCAACTGAAGAATGACAGCCTCTTCGGCTTGGCATACAGGATTGAAAAGACTAAATTCGGCAGGATTTGAAATGAAGCTAGGAGATGGAGGGAGAAATAACAGAAAAAAACCACACCCTGAAAGGTAGTTCTGGGGTTAAAAGCTGCAAGTTTGGGAAAAGAAAAGAACAGAATTACACCGTTGGGACCTATGACTTACTTTGGACTCGGTCCAGGGAAATCAAATTGCTACATAATGGACGGAATGAAGTGTACCTGGGTTGTGGGCTTTTTGGTTGCGTTAAAAGTAAATGGGCAAGTTCGTAGTTAAAGTATAAGTCACCAGAACAATTGTGCTTTTAGTCTGTTTGTTGCAGTAAAAGTCTTAAAACATGAAATCTTCTTGTGTCAGTCATTCAGCTACCAAATGAAAGTTCAAATGTTTCTTTCATAACACCCGTGTGTGAGCTGACATCAACTAAAAACAGCACTGGAGTGCTACAATTAGTCTTGACTCTAGAGGGAATGTAAAAGAAACTAACTAAGCAGGAGAGTTTTTTTCTATCTGTGAAAAATTAGGGAGACAAATATGAATTTTGTGGATCCTATGCCCAAAGGAAATTTAAAATAACTCCGTGCCATATTGGCGTAGGGAATATCCAGGCATCCCAGATACCTCAATTTAAACTTGCCTTAATACAAGGACCGTCTGTGCTGCTGATCTGAGTTCATCCATCTCTCCTTCTCTTCCTTATACCCCCACCCCATCCCAACTTCTAATCCAATATTCCTACACTTCATTACTATCCAACAAGCTCTGTTGAAAATTTTAAACAAAAACATCAGATGAGAACAAGAACCAGCTCAACTATAATATCTTTTTTTTAAATAGTCTTTATTGTCACAAGTGGGCTTACATTAACACTTCAATAAAGTTACTGTGAAAAACCCCGAGATGCCACATTCCGGCGCCTGTTCAGGTACACAGAGGGAGAATTCAGAATGTCCAATTACCTAACAGCATGTCTTTCGGGACTTGTGGGAGGAAACTGGAGCACCCGGAGGAAACCTGCGCAGACACAGGAAGAACGTGCAGACTCCACACAGACAGTGACGTAAGTCAGGAATCGAACCTGGGATCCTGGAGCTCTGAAGCAACAATGCTAACCACTGTGCTAGTCTGTGAACTCTCAGTCTTGGCACATCCATTAAGAATGATCACTGGGCAAGTGAACTAGAAGACGACGGCCACCTGTGGGACTATAGTTCAGTAACATGCAGTGACACGAGTCGAAAAGGGGAGAAAATGCAGACAAAAATGGAAGTTAAATAGAAATAGATACTATGGACGAAATCTACTGTCTGTTCATGCCGGCGGGTCCTTTGAGTCCTGCCGATGGCGCACCATCACCATGGGTTTCCAGCGACACAGGGTGGATTCAATGGGAAAGCCCATTGACAGTGCCGGGACCAGAAGATCCCATCGCCAGCCAATGATGGGCCGCCTCCTGCCACCAAGAAACACGCCGCCCTATAATTTGTTCAAAAACACAGTATGGGGAAGGCACAACTTTAACAAAATAAACATGTTTCCATTCATAAAATAAGAATAAATGTACAAGGCAAATCATCTACATTTCTTCAATCTCTTTTAAATAGATATGAATTTCCCAGCCACCATCGGAAAGAATTGCACCACAAGATTTTGTATCTTAAGATTTTACTGTGCCAAACAAAGGTCAAGATAGACCAAACACTACTCAACAGAAAATACCCACATGAAGAAAAAGGTACTTTGCTCTGTAAAAAAAACTGACACAACGGAAATACTTTGTGACCTGGTTGTAGGATATGACACACTCCCAGCAGTAAGTTCCATCTCCTCCCAGATTTTTAGCAGGTAACTTTTTCATAGATTCATAGAATTTACAGTGCAGAAGGGGGCCATTCAGCCCATCGAGTCTGCACCGGCTCTTGGAAAGAGCACCCTACCCAAGGTCAACACCTTCACCCTATCCCCATAACCCAGTAACCCCACCCAACACTAAGAGCAATTTATCATGGCAATCCACCTAACCTGCACATCTTTGGACTGTGGGAGGAAACCGGAGCACCCGGAGGAAACCCACGCACACACGGGGAGGATGTGCAGATTCCGCACAGACAGTGACCCAAGCCAGAATTGAACCTGGGACCCTGGACCTGTGAAGCGATTGTGCTATCCACAATGCTACCATGCTGCCCGTTGAACTTGAAAGGTTATTGTGCCAGATCTGTATTTACGTACCAGTTAATCTTGAAAGATTACAGAACACAGTCATATAAATATTATCGTGTTTTGAGTTTAGCTAGCATAATTATCTGCAATTGGAATGATTTGTTTCCAAGAGGCCCCTTCCTCCTCCTGGATACTGTTACAAATGCAAGATGTTAGAGGCAGTTATGTATAAACTGTGCCCTTTAATTTAAGGTAAAACAGAATACCTTGAAATGAGGCATGGTGTGATCTTGTTGACCTTTGCCCTTTTCCCCTTCTCTCTATCACACCAGGGTGAGTCTTCCACTGTCCTGCGAAAGTCACTTCATTCAATCTTCTACCAATATACAAACAGAGTTCCAGCAGCAAGGCCCACTCTAGAAACCCCTTACTCCATAAATTCCTGCAAGTCCCATCACTTCGAACTAAAAATCAATTTCCTCAGCATCCTGCTCAATGGCCAACACAAAACAGTCTTTTCCTCTATTTTTCACGCAATATCTCCCTCTCCAGTTCTCGGGGTCTGAATGTCTGAGTCCAGAAAGGCCAAATGCCTCTTTTTTGTGTCAAGGTGTGAAAATGTCTTTTGATTTTTTTTTACTGGTTTCATCCTGGGCCTCTTTCTCCATCATAACCAGGTCACATGGACCAGTCTCCAGGCAGAGTTCAGTATGATCTCGCCATGTCCCATTATCGGACACTCTGCTTTTAACAAACACAGTTTAAAACAATTTAGAACATCCCCTCAGGTCCAATGGCATGATTTGAATTGCATCACCAGAAATCAATTCTTCCTTCTGTGATGAATGTACAAAATTGTTATATATTATATTTTACATTCTGTTGTAGTAATGTTATTTAAAACCCTAAGTTCAGATACATGCAGGCAGTATGTCTGCTAAAGAAATAAGGTTCCCTGGGATTTAGATAAATAGTGATGGTGTTTATGCCCAGCTAAGCATGTCATGGGGCATCTTAGTGGGATAAAGATGATGTAATTAATGGGAGGAGCCAGATCTGTCTATATTTTCAGCAGTTTTGCCACAGGATGAGAGTCTGACAAGACAGAAAGATTTTCAGGTTGTTCATAAAAGTGTCGTTCTCCAAAGGGCTGCACAGAAAACAGCAGGGAATCCTGATTGCTAACTTGATTTAGGAGTTGACCCGGGTTCGATCCCGGCCCCGGGCTACTGTCCGTGTGGAGTTTTCACATTCTCCGTGTGTCTGCGCGGGTCTCACCCCCGCAACCCAAAACGATGTGCAGGGTGGGTCAATTGGCCATGCTAAATTGCCCCTTAATTGGAAAAAAATAATTGGGTGCTCTAAATTAATTTTTTTTAAACTTGATTCATGAGTGGATTTTTGAGCTGTTTATTTGGAAAATGTATCGTGGGAGGTGCAGATAGTGAGTTAAAGATTTTCCTATTTATTTAAGAACTGTTTAACTGTTAATTGGAAAGCCATTTCTTTGATGTTAATGTGGTTAATTCTGTGTTTAAATTAAAAGTTTGTTTTAACATAAAATCTATCTACTAGTCAGTGTCATCACTCTTGAGTGAAGCATCCTTTCCGCAAAGTTTTACAAATTGCAAATTGTTTGGGGTTTTTCGTCCAGTATCCTAACAAAAATTGGGGTCTGGTCCGGTATCCTAAAACCTCACGAGAGCAAGGCTGTAAATTTAAAACTCAGAGATAACTTGATACATCAGCAAAGATTATTGCCAAAATTTTCCATACAATTTCTTAGAATAAGCTAAATAACAAAGAATGTCCAGAAGCATGGGAGGCAAATTACATCAAATGCATTGCTTGTAATTCCACTATGCTTCTATCGTTATGATGTATGGGCTGAGCATTTGGTTTAGGCTATATTAATCATTGCCACTGGCAAGGCCAACGTTTGCTTTCCACCCCCAAGTGCCCTTGAACTGACCATTTCAGAGGACATTTAAATGTCAACTACGGTGCTGTGGACTGGAGTCACATGTAGGGGTGCCAGATTTTCTTTTCTAAAGGGCATTAGTTAACCAGATAGATTTTTACAACAATTAATGGTAGTTTCATGGTCCCCTATTGAGAAGAGCTTTCAATTCCAGATTTATTAATTAAACTTAAATTCCACCAGCTGCCATGGTGGGAATTGAACCCATGCCCCTGGAGCAATAACCTGGGCCTCTGGATTGCCCAGTGACATTACCACTACACTATCATCTCCCTCTATCTATGCGCATTTGATCCAGGGAAACAAATGAACATATAATTTGAGTAAAGAAGCAACAGAATACATGGCCAAGTTGGCCAGAGAGTGCTTTGCGAAGTAACAGAATACATGACAATCAAGTTCTATTGGATGGAGTACATTAAATTGTTGCCAAAAAATGAGATAATAGGATGGCATATTAAAAGGCTACTCAATACTGTAATGTAAAATATTTTGACACTCATAAATTGCTCATCTAAAACACAATCAATGCCTTACAAGAAATAAATCCAAACTGTACAACTTTTATTTCTTTTCACAAAAAAACATGGGTCGAGTTGCTCTGCTCATCCAAGAATGCATGTGTGATGTGTTTGCATCTCTAAACCTGATTATTGGTAAAGAAAAGGGAAATGCCAAGGTATTTTCTTTAAAATTCGAGGGAAAATAGATTTATTTTGAACCAATTCACTGTCAGAAACAAAATCTGAGAATCTATTGGCAGAAAATGGGTAAAAACTGAAATTAATGATCCTAATCTAGCAGCTACATTTGCAGTTTCTTATGCCAACTACTTCACTCAGCTAATCACAATGTAAATTACATTTCAGCATCAGTACAATATTTTGATGTGCATGTGCACACCATCCTGCTCAAGTAATAAAAAAGTGACCCACTTTTGGCTGACCCATAATGAGAGTTGAAGGTTTTATAGTATTTGAATCCTTTTGTCACCAAATTGAACAGCTCAATTGGTGCACAGCACACTGAACTCAACCACAAGCAACAACCACCAAACTGTAAATTGACACCAAACTGCTCGATTCCTAATTGTTCATTGTTCAATGGCTCAAACAGTTGACATGCTCCAGACGCTATTCATCACATGTGCAGAGGAAAACTGATTGCAGAAAGGGGGTGAAATCTGAGGGAGACTGATTACTACAACTCAGTCATTGCAGCAGTGTTGGCAAAGAAAATGCCTCCAGAGCCTGTACAAAGCGTCCTCAGAGTTGGCTCTAAACGCAAAATCACAGATCTTTCAAAGGCAATCAGCAAGAGAGCAATAAGAATGAATAATGCTTGGACAGAATCTAGGGCTATTTGAAGGAACACAGACTGGTGAGAAAAATGCGCCCCATAAGTATCAAATGTTTTTTGCATATTATTCCTTGGTGGGGGCGTAACTGCAAAATACATACATCTGTACATTTTAATTGACTGTTACTGGAACAAAAAATGATATAAAACATGAGAAATGTGAAAGCCAAGATCAACCCCTGTTTGACTGAAAGTTAGGGCCTGATGACTTCACCAGTTCAGATTTAATTTCTGTAACCCAATAAAGTACCTTTAGTAGTGTAGTAGCAGTAACTGCAGATCTTCAATGCATTTTGGGCTTTGTCCTGACCTCTCTGATATGTCATGACACCAATTACTATTTTGAAGTAAAGTGGTGTAATTTGAATATGGCAGTTTTCGTGTGCAAATCATCAAGATGCAAATTTTCAGCACAAATGAATTGGAGATTTTGGTTCTGAGAAACTAATTAAAATGTTAATATTGTAAATTCATAGAATGATATCCAGTGTCCCAGAATACTGTGACAACAAAGAAGGACAGTAAAGAAAATGTGCAATGTATTTCAAACATCCGAGGAATGTCATTTTTTTTCAATGTTTGAAAATTACTTTTAAGAGGTTGCATCAATTATAAAGGATTGGCTGTCATTTTCTTGAAAAATTAGTACTGATCCATGTGACCTGACTACCTTTGACCTGGAAGCAGTGCCAACAGGAAAATGAGGAATCATGACCCAAAGGAAAGCTACAAGCAGTGGAGTTGGAGGGTGAAGGTAATCAGTGAAGAAATACAGACACGAAAAGAAAGTAAACCGAGACAGAAAAAGGAACAGAGGGAATTCTTGAGGAAATGAAGCAAATTACTCTCAGCCATAGGCACTGTGCAAGCTGGCCAAAATCTGGAAAGTTGCATCAGCTGCTCAGACACTAAAGGACTGGGTGGTTTCCCAGAAGTGGCCATGGGGTGTTATTGGTTGGTCAGTTGAAAAAGAACTCTAGAAAGCTACACCAGCAGGATTGTCATGACCTGAGGGAGGGAGTAGAAGTGTCCCAGAATACTGTGATCAGTCGTGCTGCTCATAATCGCACTGATGAAACTTGAGAGTAAAAGCTTTTGTTGGGTAGGGTTCTTGTCCTACCCTGTATGAATAAAGAACAGAATATTGTAGAACTGTGTAGCTATGTAGTACAACATTTGTGCAGGGAGCAATGTCGATGCTTGGATTTTTGTTGTATTGACTATTTAAAGTGAAATTCACCTTTTTATCTGAAGCATCACCTGCCTGTTTAATTTGCATTGATTCTGATTCTAGTTAAAGCTAATAAGATGAATCTTGTTGACAATGTATTCTTTGGGGATCATTTAATAAATATAGTTATTCTGGTTTACGGTTTCATAACAATAGCCACAAAAAAATTACCTTAAGCCTTGCATTGTGATAAATTATGCCATAATATGCTGATTCTAAATCCGAATATATTATCAGGTTGACATAGGCAACTGCAATATTCAGCTTAAAAATGGCCTGACCTCACGTTAGGTATCTAGAGGTGCAGATTGCCCGGGAGTTGGGGGACGGGGGGGGGGGGGGGCGACACTTCGCAGGTACAACATCTCTAGTTTGGTGGGGAGAGTGAAAGCTAATCTGGCAAGGTGGGATGGTCTCACCTCTATCATTGGCGGGTCGGGTACAGGTGGTTAAAATGAATGTGTTGCCACGATTTCTGTTTATTTTTCAATGCCTACCGATTTTCCTGCCAAAGGCTTTTTTTCCAGAGAGATTGAGGGAAGGATTACCTCGTTTATATGGGGAGGGAAGGTGGCCAGAGTGAGAAAGGTGCTGCTACAGAGGGGAAGGCAGGCAGGGGGTTTGGGTCTTCCGAACCTGATGTACTACTACTGGGCGGCGAAATTGGAGAAGGTGCGGAGCTGCGTCAGAGGGGTTGATTCCAAGTGGGTCAGAATGGAGGAGAGTTTGCGCAGGGGTTCGTGGCTGAAAGCACTAGCAATAGCACCGCTCCCGATAGCCCCGGGGAAATACTCAGGGAGTCTGGTAATAATAGCTTCATTGAGAATTTGGAGGCAGTTTCGCCAACATTTCGGGTTGGGGGCAGGGTCAAGGGAAATGCCCATTCGGGGGAACCACAGATTTGAGCCAGGGAGGTGGGATGGAAATTTTCAGAAATGGGAGGAGAAGGGGATTAAGACGCTAAAAGATTTGTTTCTTTGGGATCGGTTTACAGGACTGAAGGAGCTGGAAGCGAAGTATGGGCTGGAGCAGGGGGAATGTTTAGATACATGCAGGTTCAATATTTTGCCAGAAAGGAGATACAGAGCTTCCCGGTGGAGCCGGCCTCCACATTGCTGGAGGAGCTGCTGACGACAGGGGGACTGGAGAAGGAGGTAGTGTTAGTGACTTACGGAGCTATTTTGGAAGAGGACAAGGCACCACTGGAAGGGATCAAAGCAAAGTGATAGGAAGAGTTGGGAGAGGTTATGGAGGAGGGGGTTCTGGTCTGAGGTGCTCCGGAGAGTAAATGCCTCCACCTCGTGCGCGAGGTTGGGGCGGAGACAGCTGAAGGTGGTATACAGCACACACCTCACGAGGGCGAGAATGAGTGTGTGAGCGTTGCGGGCGGGGGGGGGGGGGGGGGGGGGGCACTAATCATGTTCATATGTTTTGGTCCTGTCCAAAGCTAGAGGATTGTTGGAAGGAGGTTTTTAGGGTAATTTCCAAGGTGGTGCACGCGAAATTGGACCCGGGTCCCCGGGAGGCCATATTCGGGTTGTCGGACCGGCCAGGGTTGGATACGGGTGCGGAGGCAGATATTGTAGCCTTCGCCTCGTTGATCACCCAAAGGCCGATCCTGGTGGGATGGAGAGCAGCCTCTCCACCCTGTGTCCTGGCGTGGCAGGGGGACCTGTTGGAATTCTTGACCCTTGAGAAGATTAAGTTTGAACTGAGGGAAGGATGGAGGGGTTCTACAATTCATGCGCATTAATCATTGTGCACTTTCAAGAACTGGATAACATCGAACATTAGTCGGAGGGGGATCGGTGCGAGGGTTGGGGGGAGAGGAGGCTGTGTGTATTAAGGGTGACTATGGGTGATTCCTGATTCCTCTTTGTCATTTAGAACATAGAACATAGAACATTACAGCGCAGTACGGGCCCTTCGGCCCTCGATGTTGCGCCGACCTGTGAAACCATCTGAAGCCTATCTGACCTACACTATTCCATTTTCATCCATATGTCTATCCAGTGACCACTTAAATGCCCTTAAAGTTGGCGAGTCTACTACTGTTGCAGGCAGGGCGTTCCACACCCCTACTACTCTCTGAGTACAGAAACTGCCTCTGACATCTGTCCTATATCTACCGCCCCTCAATTTAAAGCTATGTCCCCTCGTGTTGGTCATCACCATCCGAGGAAAGAGACTCTCACTGTCCACCCTATCTAACCCTCTGACTATCTTGTATGTCTCTATTAAGTCACCTCTCAGCCTTCTCCTCTCTAACGAAAACAACCTCAAGTCCCTGAGCCTTTCCTCGTAAGACCTTCCCTCCATACCAGGCAACATCCTAGTAAATCTCCTCTGAACCCTTTCCAAAGCTTCCACATCCTTCCTATAATGTGGTGACCAGAACTGCACGCAGTACTCCAGGAGCGTCCGCACCAGAGTTATGTACAGCTGCAGCATGACCTTGTGACTCCGAAACTCAATCCCCCTACTGATAAAGGCTAGCACCCCATATGCCTTCTTAACAGCCCTATCAACCTGGGTGGTAACTTTCAGGGATTTATGTACCTGGATGCCGAGATCTCTCTGTTCATCTACACTACCAAGAATCTTGCCATTAGCCCAGTACTCTGCATTCCTGTTACTCCTTCCAAAGTGAACCACCTCACACTTTTCCGCATTAAACTCCATCTGCCACCTCTCAGCCCAGCTCTGCAGCTTATCTATGTCCCTCTGTATCCTATAACATCCTTCAGCACTATCCACAACTCCACCGATCTTCGTGTCATCTGCAAATTTACTAACCCATCTTCTACACCCTCTTCCAGGTCATTTATAAAAATGACAAACAGCAGTGGCCCCAAAACAGATCCTTGCGGTACACCACTAGTAACTGAACTCCAGGATGAACATTTGCCATCAACCACCACCCTCTGTCTTCTTTCAGCTAGCCAATTACTGATCCAAACCGCTAAATCACCTTCAATCCCATACTTCCTTATTTTCTGCAATAGCAATAATTTAATCTTTTCTACTTAGCAGGACCAAATCAAAGTCAAATTATGTCTGGAAACAAAGCTAGGCTTCCAAATTTTAATTTGGCGATACCACATGTAATAATGGAAACAAAAACACAGAATGTCAGTTGACATTTGTTTATGTGAACATGCAGGCTAATGTTTGGGGTTTGGTTGGAGGATGGGATCGTTGTTATTGATATGGGGATTGACATATTTGTTGTTTTTTATTTATAAATAATTTTTATTCAAATTTTCACAAAATATCAGTAACAAAAAATATCAAAAGAACAACCCCCCCCCCACATGTATACAAAAAAGAAAAATAAATTAACATCCGTCATTAGCAATGAACAAATATACACGTCCCTTCAGCCCAAAACAAAGAAAACGTCCCCCCACACTCCCCCCCCCCCCCCACCCCCCCAACCCCCCTCCCCCCCACCCACACTGCACCCCTGCACTGACCCCCTTAGGGCAAATTTCACCCTCTCCAATTTAATAAACCCCGCCATATCGTCGATCCAGGCCTCCACGCTTGGGGATCTCGCATCCTTCCACTGAAGAAGAATCCTCCGCCGGGCTACTAGGGACGCAAAGGCCAGAACACCGGCCTCTTTCGCCTCCTGCACTCCCGGCTCCTCTGCAAATCCAAATATTGCGAGCCCCCAGCCCGGTTTGACCCTGGCTCCTACCACCCTCGACACCGTCCTTGCTACGCCCTTCCAAAATTCCCCCAGCGCTGGGCATGCCCAGAACATATGGGCAAGGTTTGCTGGGCTCCCTCAGCACCTAATACACCTGTCCTTGTTCCCAAAAAAACGGCTCATCCTTGTCCCGGTCATGTGAGCCTTATGCAGCACCTTAAACTGTATGAGGCTAAGCCTCGCACAAGAAGAGTTCACCCTTCCTAGGGCGTCCGCCCACGTCCCCTCCTCAATCTCCTCCCCTCTCCAACCCACACCCCCGAGAGCACCCTGTCCTGGACGCCACACGGCGGCAACAGAGGGAACTCCGCCACCTGCCGCCTGACAAACGCCCTTACCTGCATGTACCTAAAGGTGTTCCCCGGGGGGAGCCCGAACGTCCCTTCCAGCTCACCCAGGCTCGCAAATTTCCCGTCTACGAACAGGTCCCTCAACCTCCTAATACCTGCCCTGTGCCAACTCAGGAACCCGCCATCAATTCTCCCTGGGACAAACCGGTGGTTCCCCCGTATCGGGGACCCCATCGAAGCCCCCACCTCCCGCCTGTGCTGTCTCCATTGCCCCCAAGTTTGAGGGTAGCCGTCACCACCGGGCTCGTGGTATACCTCGTTGAAGGGAGCGGCAGCGGCACCGTTACCAGCGCCTCCAGGCTCGTGCCCACACAGGACGCCATCTCCATCCTCTTCCATGCTGCCACTTCCCCGTCCATCACCCACTTACGCACCATCGCTGCGTTGGCAGCCCAATAATACCCACAGAGGTTGGGCAGCGCCAGCTCCCCCCTGTCCCTGCTCCGCTCCAAGAACACCCTTCTCACCCTCGGGGTCCCGTGTGCCCACACAAACCCCGTAATGCTCCTGTTAACCCGCCTGAAAAGGGCCTTCGGGATAAGGAGGGGAGGCACTGGAACAGGAACAGAAATCTCGGGAGCACCGTCATCTTGACTGATTGCACCCTACCCGCCAGAGACAGCGGCAGCATGTCCCACCTCTTAAACTCCTCCTCCATTTGCTCCACCAGCCTCGTGAGGTTAAGCTTATGCAAGGCACCCCAACTCCTGGCCACCTGGACCCCCAAGTACCTGAAGCTCCTCTCCGCCCTTTTTAGTGGGAGCCTACCAATCCCCCCCTCCTGGTCCCCCGGGTGTACAACGAATAGCTCGCTCTTCCCCAAGTTGAGCTTGTACCCTGAGAAATCCCCAAATTCCCTGAGATTCCTCATCACCTCCGGCATTCCCCCCACCGGGTCCGCCACATACAACAATAGGTCATCCGCATAGAGCGACACTCGGTGTTCCTCCCCACCTCGCACCAGCCCCCTCCAGTTCCTCGACTCCCTCAGCGCCATGGCCAGGGGTTCAACTGCCAGCGCAAAAAGCAGGGGGGACAAGGGACACCCCCTGCCACGTCCCTCGGTATAACCGAAAATACTCCGACCTCCTCCTATTCATGGCCACGCTCGCCATCGGGGCCTCATATAACAGCCTCACCCACCTGACAAACCCCTCCCGAACCCGAACCTCTCTAACACCTCCCACAAGTACCCCCACTCAACCCGATCAAAGGCCTTCTCCGCGTCCAACGCCACCACTATCTCCGCCTCCCCTTCTACCGCCGTCATCATTATAATATTCAAGAGCCTCCGTATGTTAGTGTTCAGCTGCCTCCCCTTCACGAACCCCATTTGATCCTCGTGGATAACCTGCGGCACACAATCCTCTATCCTCGTGGCTAAGATCTTCGCCAACAGCTTGGCGTCTACTTTTAAGAGTGAGATCGGCATATATGACCCACACTGCAGAGGATCCTTGTCCCGCTTAAGGATCAAGGAAATCAGCGCCTGAGACATCGTCGGAGGCACAGCCCCCCCTTCCCTTCCCTCGTTGAAGGTCCAAACCAACAGGGGGCCCAACAGGTCTGCATACATTTTATAGAATTCGTCCGGGAACCCATCCGGCCCCGGCGCCTTCCCCGACTGCATGCTCCCTATCCCTTTGACCACCTGCTCCAGCTCAACCGGCGCCCCCAGTCCCTCCACCTGTCCCTCCTCCACCCTCGGGAATCTCAACCGGTCCAAGAAGCGCCCCATTCTCCCCTCCTCCGCTGGGGGTTCGGACCCCCTGAAGACCCCATTAATGTCTACCCCCTTCACACCACATTCCCTTCCCTATCCTTAACTCCACCAATCTCCCTGGCGCATCCCGCTTACGGAGCTGGTGCGCCAGCACCCTGCTCGCCTTCTCCCCATATTCATACACCATTCCCTGTGCCTTCCTCCACTGAGCTTCCGCCTTTCTGGTGGTCAACAAGTCGAACTCAGCCTGGAGATTACGCCACTCCCTCAGCAATCCCTCCTCCGGAGCCTCCGCGTATCTCCTGTCCACCCTCACCATCTCCCCCACCAGTCTCTCCCTCTCTCTCTGCTCTCTCCTCTCCCTGTGGCTCGAATGGAGATCAACTCCCCCCTAACCACCGCCTTCAGCGCCTCCCAGATCATCCCCACCCGGACCTCCCCATTGTCATTGGCCTCCAGGTACCTCTCGATACATCCTCGAACCCGCCCGCCCACCTCCTCGTCCGCCAGCAGCCCCACCTCCAAGCGCCAAAGTGGGCGCTGGTCCCTCTCCTCCCCCAGCTCGAGGTCCACCCAGTGCGGGGCATGGTCAGAAATGGCGATCGCCGAATACTCAGCATCCTCCACCATCGCAATCAGCGCCCTAATCATAAGGAAAAAATCAATCCGGGAATAGGCCTCATGCACATGGGAGAAGTATGAAAATTCCCTGGCCCTCGGCCTCGCAAACCTCCATGGATCCACCCCTCCCATCTGGTCCATAAACCCACTCAACACCTTAGCCGCCGCTGGCCTCCTCCCCGTCCTGGATCTGGATCGATCCAGTGCCGGGTCCAGCTCCGTGTTAAAATCCCCCCCCCCCCCCCCCCCCCCAATTATCAGGCCCCCCGCCTCCAAATCTGGAATCCGGCCCAACATGCGCCGCATGAAACCCGCATCGTCCCAATTCGGGGCGTATACATTGACCAGCACCACCCGCTCCCCCTACAGCTTCCCGCTTACCATCACATACCTCCCGCCGCTGTCTGCCACCACATTCGACGCCTCAAACAACGCCCTCTTCCCCACCAGGATGACATATTTGTTGTTGATTATTGTTTATTGTTGGTGGATGTAAATTTGGGAGAAAATGTGAAAAAGGAGAACAAAAACATATATTTTTTTTTAAATGGCCTGACAATTTTTACTTCAGCCTTTTGCCAATTAAATCAGAAATTCCTTTTCGCCCTCACTTCTGCCTTTTGGTTAACACCTTCAAATGAGCATGGCTGATATCAGGACCTCTTCCCATGAAGCACAGTGAAAGTAAACCTCTGCCCCATGATTTAATCCCAGAAGATCGCAAACTCACTGATTCAGATTTAATGGTAAAATTCCTCACATAACCCGCACAGATAGTGACCCAAGCCGGGAATCGAACCTGGGACCCTGGAGCTGTGAAACAACTGTGCTAACCACTGTGCTACCATGCTGTCCAGACTACAAGCAACTAACTTTGTGACCTATAGAACGTCTATGTCTTTGAAAGAATGTTAAAAACCATTTCAGCACTTGACTCTGGCTGCTGAACTTAATTAAACTGCATTTCAAGAGTGAAGATGTCTCTTCCACCAGGCCTACATTGCATGTTTTCGAGAATAGGACAATCATGTCAACTATTCCTTTTCGTAATAACCTGTGAAAGTGCACTATTCACTTTAACATTACTTTCACTGAGTGTATTTGTGTGAGTAACTATGTAAATAAGTGCCAGAGGATTAGATTTCAGGGTTAGCACATGAATAAACAATCCTCTTTATTTAAAGCCACAAAAGGCTTTCTGCTGGTTATTCAAACTGCCCAAGCACTCCACAGTTATGAAATACACACACCCTCCTTTCAAAAACTCACTGATTACAAACACTAGGGAAGCAAACAAGGATTTCAGTAGTGTTCTCTGTCTGTAGCGCTATTAAAATTTAGATAAAATATTATATAATTAACATAGGGACATAAGAATTATAGCCGAAGTAAGCAATTCAGCCCTTTGAGCCTGCTCCGTCATTCAATTAGATCATAGCTGATCTCTTTCTGGTCTCAAATCCACCTCCCCACCTATTCTCCATATCCCTTTAACCCTTTACATGTTTTAAAACCTTAGCAGAGAAAACAAGTCATCTTCCTTACTTGGGAGTAAGAGCTAAGATTTTAAATGGTTGTGAATAGGTGGACAGGACTATTGTGGAAGCACTGCATCAACCAACTACTATTTATATAGTGCCTTTAATACAATGAAACATCCCAAGGTGCTTCACAGGAGCATTATAAGATAATATATGACAACAAGTTACATAGGAGAATTAGGCCAGGTGAACAAAAGCTTAATCAAAGAGATAGGTTTTAAATAGTGTCATAAGGGAGGTGGGAGAGGTGCAGGGAAGGTATTCCAGTGCTTTGGACCGAGGCAACTGAATGCATGGCCACTAATGATGGGCCGATTCAAATCACAATGAGGAGTAGGCTACAATTAGAGGGGTGTAGATATCTTGGGGAGTTCTGGGGCTGGTGGAGGTTTCAGAGATAAGGAGGGATGAGGATATAAAAACGAGAGTAAGAATTGTAAAATTAAGATATTGCTTGACTAGGAGCCAATGTAGGCAGCGAGCACAGGGATGACAAGAAACAGGACTTGTTGTGAGTTTCGAATAATCTCAAAATTATAGAAGGTTGAATGTGAGGGACCAGCCAGGAATGCATTGGAATAGTCGCATCTAGAGGTAACAAAGGCACGGATGAACGTTTCACAGAAGATCAGCTGAGAAGGGTGATGTCTGGTGATGTTACAGAGGGTCATCTTAGTGATGGCATCAATGAGGTCAAAAACTCATTTCAGGATCAAGTGCAACACCAAGGTTGAGAACAGACTGGTTTAATCTCATACTGTTGCAGGTATAAAATACAAACCTGTTTTTAGATGTTCAAGTTCATCGACTACATGGCAGACTCTTTCATTAAGCATTAATCATTAATTCAAATAATTTCATGCAATTTTATGGCAGACTCTATAGGCTGGTAAGCTCACTTGCTGTCACATGACACTGAAGTCAGACTGAGTACCCTTTCATTTTCTAATGTGTACTTTAAATGCAGCTGACTGAGATACAACAGTCCCAGGTTTTTCAACTAGAATTCAAAACGGTCTCTGCTAAAAATAAAAATGACAGAATTTCCATGTAAAATACACCAAAATGCAAAAAGAAAATTAGCAACTTAATGTTTCCCTATCACAATCCTGTCCAAGAGGTTTTCTCACAAAATGATAACAAATAGTTAGAAACTTTGCAAACATAATCTATTTACTTTCATATCTGTACATAATAATAGTGAGGTTCTTCACTGTATTCTAATCAAATTAATGCAATTTTTTTTTTACTCTAAAGTCCTGAACAAGGGGGCAGCATGGTGGCACAGTGGTTAACACTGCTGCCTCAGGGCGCCGAGTTCCCAGGTTCGATCCCGGCTCTGGGTCACTATCCGTGTGGAGTTTGCACATTCTCCCCGTGTTTGCGTGGATTTCGCCCCAACAACCCAAAGATTTGCAGGGTAGGTGGATTGGTCACACTAAATTGCCCCATAATTGGAACAAAAAAAATGATGAATTGGGTACTCTAAATTTATTTTTAAAAATAAAGTGCTGAACAAACAAAAAGGAATATTATATTAATATGCAAATTATAATCAGAGATGTTATGCAAGATTCTCTGGGCTCTCCAGAGCGTGTTTCTCGGCGGCCTGCCTACTGTCCGACGGCGGGATCTTCTGGTCCCAACACTGTCAATGGACTTCCCATTGAATCCACCCCACGCTGCCGTGGGTTGCGCCGTTGGCGGGACCGGAAGATCAGGTCCGCTGTTTTTTAACCTTGGCAAATATTTTTTGGCTTAATAATTGTGTGGTGCCACATCTAAAATGCTGTTAATATATATTTCAGAATATTTACATCTAGTAATGACATTAAAACTATATTGCAATGTATCTTTAAAAACAGGATATTTCAAGGCATAGGTAGTAAAGTTGAGGCCCTCACAATTGTGACTGAGCAATGAAACAGAAATCTCTGGCACGCGCAAATCTGGAAGTTACTGGCAGAAATGCCTCTCCATTGGGTGCACTACCCTTATGACACTGAAATCAATTTAATTATATGAAATTGTGATACTTATCAATTTAATATGCAGTAAATATGCCTGAAAATGTTAGAGTCAGTGCATGTTTAATAGTATAAGCAATCATTACTGCCACACCGCACCAACCTCCCTGCCCTGAAAGGTTAAGTGTGAAGTCTCATTAAATTTGATTAGTATTGGTGATTAAGAAAATTACAGTAACTTTTTTCGAATTGTCTTTACCTATCTCTTGCACTCTAATTTATCTTTTCCAACCTTCCTTTCATTTATAGTACATCATTTAAATCTAATAAATAATTCTAGTTTTGTACTTCCTGATCTAGGCTCTACGTGTCTCAGTAATTCTTCATTCTGATTAGTTAAACTGCATTGCAGTTTCTTGCCATGCTCATAGGTGCCAGAGATCCCCTATTGAGAGCACCACACTGTATCAGGCATCCAATTACAGCAAGCCTTTGCTCAAAACCTCACTTAAAGTTTGTTTCTGAAAGAGAGGCATGTTGCTGAAACATTTGGTCTTGCACACATATGGGCAAACACAGAAATGCAAAATTTCAAATAATCACAACATTTATGCCATAGGAGAAAAGCGTAAATGAGTCACATTATGTGCTTAACTGGTTGTTGTGTGTCGCATGTGGAACTTATTTCTAACTTAACCCTTCTATCATAAAGACATCACAGTGTTAGTGGAACTATTAATACACGCAGGATTGTTCAACAAGTGCTGCGCAATCACAGAATCAAATCACGCAGTGACCCATTCTCTGCAAATAAAAGGACTATGTTCAAGCCTTGCACTGTTTTGAATTATTAGGAGCACGGGAAACCTATAGCTCCCCATTGCTTTTCCAGAGCAACTCCTCAGCCATTCAGAGTCAACTTGCCAATCAGTACAGCACCCTTTTTCTTGTGGTATAAAATGTTTTGATCATTTAAAATTTGGCATTCTTACATTTGTCCTGATGAAAAGTTACAAGACGACAAAGCATCTTATTTCAGGAATCAACGGTTTGTTGCCACCTGTCAGTTAGGTGGACAACTAGTGCTATTTCTTCACCAGTGGTTGCAAATCCCACGTCGTTAACGTCCTACAATAATTCAAATTCAACTACCGATATATAGATCAGTTTTAATTCTTAGAAAGGATTGTTTTAAAATTAGAATTCAAAAAATTGCTCATAAAAGCAATCAACTGCAACGTGTCCTATATACACACACAGGACAAATTGTTTACACAACTTCCATTCTCCTTTTAAAACGAGACGGTTTCATTCTTATTCCTTCTAGTATATTTGAGACAAAATGACACAACTACAGTCAAATGATACACCATAGCTGTACATTTTCACAGAAATAAGGCAAACAACAATTTTATTTTTAGTGAGGCAAAATATTCTGTAAAGTTCTGCACAGCCATAAATTAGCACCCTTCCGGGATGCATTGTGAACAAGCAATGGCAGCAATCTGTTAGTAACAATAAATGTCACAAACTGGATTTATCCAACAAGTTGCATATTGTTCAAAAACTTGGCTGAGAAATTTTTTTTATGAGCATAAATATTGCACATTTGTTCGAGTTTCAGTTGGCACCATTATGGTGCCATTAAATATATACAATTTTTACACATACATTATTGAAGATGAGATAGGAAAGTTTTCTGACTGTCCAGCATTTATTCTACAAAGTAACACACCTTTATAGTTTTGCTCTGTTGCAGCGTCAACTGAGAATCTTTGAATTAAAAACATGGAAATACGAGCACACAATGTTTGACATGTATGAAATAAATTAATGACATTAAATTAAATTGTATACACTTTATGTATTGACAGGCTAACACCCCCAAGCATAATTCCAAGCTCAAGGAAATTTTTTTTGCCATCGTTGAAAGAAAATTTCTACAATGACTACAAGATGTAAGAAAGGAATGTCATAAAAATAAACAATTTCTTCTTGAGTCCTGGATTATAAACGATTGTCGTAATAAATTACTTCAAATGTGTCCCAGGTGGAACTTATTTCTAACTTAACCTTTCCATCAAAAAGACATCACAGACTTAAATGTTACAAGTTAGATTTCTCTACATCTGATGATTGTTGTGCAATGTTCAGGACAGAAAGCAGTGGATTTTCGACAGCACAGTTGAGCTACTTTATGATCTTCAAACGCATATGTATTTTTTATTTCCTAATTGCTCATATTCAAAGAGTAGAGCAAACAAGCTTTAGCTAGCTGCCTTCAATAGCTGGTTTTTGGATTGGATTGGATTTGTTTATTGTCACGTGTACCGAGGTCAGTGAAAAGTATTTTTCTGCAAGCAGCTCAACAGATCATTAAGTACATGGGAAGAAAAGGGAATAAAAGAAAATACATAATAGGACAACACAAGATATACAATGTAACTACATAAGCACTGGCATCAGATGAAGCATACAGGGTGTAGTGTTAATGAGGTCAGTCAATAAGAGGGTCATTTAGGAGTCTGGTGACAGTGGGGAAGAAACTGTTTTTGAGTCTGTTCATGCGTGTTCTCAGACTTCGGTATCTCCTGCCCGATGGAAGAAGTTGGAACAGTGAGTAAGCCGGGTTGGAGGGATATTTGATTATGCTGCCCGCTTTCCCTAGGCAGCAGGAGGTGTAGATGGAGTCGATGGATGGGAGGCAGTTTCTTGTGATGGACTGGGCGGTATTCACGACTCTCTGAAGTTTCTTGCGGTCCTGGGCCGAGCAGGTGCCATACCAGGCTGTGATGCAGCCCGATAGGATGCTTTCTATGGTGCATCTGTAAAAGTTGGTAAGGGTTAATGTGGGCATGCCAAATTTCCTTAGTTTCCTGAGGAAGTATAGGCGCTGTTGTGCTTTCTTGGTGATAGCGTCGCCGTGAGTGGACCAGGACAGATTTTTGGAGATGTGCACCCCTAGGAATTTGAAACTGCTAACCATCTCCACCTCGGTCCCGTTGATGCTGACAGGGGTGTGTACAGTACTTTGCTTCCTGAAGTCAATGACAGCTCTTTAGTTTTGCCGGCATTGAGGAGAGATTGTTGTCGTTACACCACTCCACTAAGTTTTCTAACTCCCTCCTGTATTCTGACCTGTCGTTATTCGAGATCCAGCCCACTATGGTCGTATCGTCAGCAAACTTGTAGATGGAGTTGGAACGAAGTTTTACCACACAGTCGTGTGTGTACAGGGAGTAGAGTAGGAGGCTTAGTACACAGCCTTGCGGGGCACCGATATTGAGGACTATTGTGGAGGAGGTGTTGGTGTTCATTCTTACTGATTGTGGTCTGTTGGTCAGAAAATAGAGGATCCATTTGCAGAGTGGAGAGCCACGTCCTAGGTTTTGGAGCTTTGATATGAGCTTGGCTGGGATTATGGTATTGAAGGTGGAGCTGTAGTCAATAAATAGAAGTCTGGACTTTCACAGTCCTCAGCCACACTGCTGCACACAGCATTTCACAACAACCAATTACTCAATTTCTGTACAAAGGAGCCAGTCACAAGAGTCCAAGCTGGCAGAAACTGTTCTGCCCCAAAGCTCTGTAACCAACCAATATCAGAGTAATCTGAATGGCAACTGAGGTGAGTTGACTCCCAACCCATTATATCACTACATGAGTTCGGGAAAAGGAATAGAAACCTCAATAAATGGGATGGCAGGGGCACAGGGACTGGTGGGTGTGGGGTTGGGGCCAATGACTAAAGATAAATATGCCTTACACAAGTACGTATACATTTTTGGAATAAATTACACAAACTCTGGCTAATAATCCTCAACATAACATAAATTTATCACACCAAAACTTACATAAAAGAGAAAGCTCATTAGCCTCAAAGGAAACACAGCCAGGCTCCAGAATTAAAATATAAAAGTACTGAGGCAGACAAATTCACATCATTGATCAAATATAAGCAAATGTCTCAACTAAATGATTCCAAATGTGTGGCAATGGGGTCAGGGGGAAAAAGCACAATTCTTAGCATTTCAATGTCTCATTATTTCAATGTCCCTTGAGTATCAAGTTTTGCATTTTAAAAGATGCCGCCTCAAAAATTGCTGCTAAAATAACAGTGAGGCTAATAGTGGTCACCAATAATTAAGTGTAAATGACACAGCAACTTCAGGTGAAGGGCAGAGGCTCAGTTAAACACATGGTTAAGAATGTGTATCCAAAAGTTACTGGCTGAGTTAGCTTTGCAAAAGTGACATCTCACTGTCTGGTTTCCCATTGAAATGCATTGAGCTTGGTGAAGCTGCAATATGTACACTCCAGACATGAAGTAACTTCACCATAGCAAGATAATCATGTCATTTCAAGTCTTAAGTGCCCTCTCACAAAGGTAATTATTACCAGTCAACCTCTTTGGCCCTGAAAATGAGTTATTTCAGGTTAGTTTTCAAGGTTTTAACTATTAATGGAGGAATGTTTTGAATTAAAAATTTTGCTTTTTCTCTATTTTTGCTGCCTCTTAATGCAGTCTCTTTCCTCCCTTTATGTCACTCTCTGCACCTAATTTGACACGGAATTCACTATTCTCAATTAGAATTCCTTGTTCTGACCATCTGCTGTTACTTTCACAGTACCCTTGGCGAAAGGATGCATTACCAAACACATCCTTGATCTGTTGCATACATGCCCATGGAAAGGTGGTGCATTTCATCGACATATTCATATCAAGCTGCAATTGGCAACTACATTTAGATTGCATAGTTGCTCCACAGATTTCCTGGCGGTCACAAAACTGGCACTGAAAGGGAGAGAAGAGCTCCTGCCTAGGGCTTCTTAGCAGCATTTATTTTGGGCAATGAAGAGCAGGACTGTTCTCCTGGCTCCTTGAAGAAACCTGTCCCCTCACCACTGCTCCACCACCGATCCAGCCTTTCTTCCACCCACCATGAAATTCTCACTCCCCTCCAAACCACATGACCTCTTCATCCATGCTGCAAAACAGCTGACCTCATCCCCATCCCTCACCCCAAATGTCAGGCTATGTCCCAAGAATCCTTCTGCTGCAGCCTCCTCCCATGTGTCTCCACCTGGCAGCTGGTCAGGCTGGCAATTTAGCCTCCACAACTCCAGATTTCCCCATCGCCCAGAAATATTGGGGCCATTGGTGGTCACAGGGTTCTAATGGCACATTACCTCAAGGCAATCTCTGTAATGATCATATTATGCAATATATTAAGAACTAAACAAATATTCATCTATTCACAATTTTCCAACTGGATGTCAATGTCCTCTTATAAGGAACTCAATGCTGTTTTTAAAACACCCTTTGTAAGCTGAGAGGGCCTCACATATATAAAATAGAGTCCCATTGCACAACGGTGTTATAAGAATCGTGGGACAGCATCCATCGCTGTAATCATTCAGCTTGCTTGGTTCAACCAGCCATCATTTGGCATACCTATTACTGCCTCCTGTTCCCCACCACAAACAGAGATGATTTCCTTGCAGCAATGGATTGTTCCACTTCTCTACGTCTTTCTTGCCTCTCGTCCCTGTCCGCTTCGCTTTCTATACTTCATATCATCGTTTCACCCTTTCCTTCTCCATCCAGAACTGATTTTTCTACTTACTTCAACATTAAAGAGTCAAAGGACAGCAGCATGAAAGTTGTGGTGACTTATTTAACTTTCCAGTGCAGGAAGCAGAGAGTTCTGGGGCTGGCAGCCACAGGGAAATTGATTTTCAAGTTAAATTTGTTAAAATTAAAGTCACTCTCGTCACAGATGGAAGAAATGTGTATTGCAAAAAAAATGAGATTGAGTGGCTAAAACACATTTAACACATGCAGGAGTGGTTTGTGGATTGTGGTTGGTAAATTTCCACTATCCTTTGTGTGAGGAAATTACATGACTCCTATTCTGGATCTTCTCACCATAGGAAATAGTTCCTCTCTATCTACCCCATCAACTCCTTTCATCATCTTAATCACCTCCATGAGATCATCCCTTAATCATGGGTTGGGCTATCTTCCAATATCTCTGCACGTGAGCCAATATGAACCAATCAATGTGTTGGCAGATTGTTTAATTGTGGAGTGGCAAAATCCATCCATACATCAACACAAATGCACTTCCTAACAGGAGCATTGGGAAAATTGAGTGGAGAAGAGAGCCCTGATAGGTTGTTCTTTTCTCAGCTAGGAACACCAAGAGTAGGAACACCAAGACCGAAACAAAAACATGAAATATTGGACAATCTCAGCAAGTCGGAAAGCATCTGTGGAGAGAGAAGGGAGCTAACGTTTCAAATCTGGACTCTTGTCAAAGCTATTGACAAACTCGAAACATTAGCTCCCTTCTCTCTTTCCGCAGATGCTGTCAGGCCTGCTGAGATTGTCCAGTATTTTCTGTTTAATAATAATAATCTTTATTGTCACAATCAGGCTTACATTAACACTGCAATGAAATCAGTGTGAAAAGCCCCTAGTCGCCACACTCCGGCACCTGTTCGAGTACACAGAGGGATTTTTGTTTCAGATTCCAACATCTGCAGTAATTTGCTTTTAATACCAAGACTGAATGTGCTCACACCACTGCTCTGGCTGAAGTTAGTTAACTCAGCACAGATCGAGAATCGAGGTTCAAAATAAGCATGTTCTTAATCTCTAAAGCAGTGTGAGCAGGAGATATTGATTTTCTGCAATTGCAAAGTTGACTGGTTATTCTGGCTGGTTTAGCACAGGGCCAAATCGCTGGCTTTTAAAGCAGACTAAGGCAGGCCAGCAGCACGGTTCAATTCCCGTACCAGCCTCTCCGAACAGGCGCCGGAATGTGGCGACTAGGGGCTTTTCACAGTAACTTCATTTGAAGCCTACTTGTGACAATAAGCGATTTTCATTTTTTCATTTCATTTATTCGCAAAATATGACTTGATCTGTCCAGGTCAACGGTGACTAAGAATCTTGCCATGCTACTCAAGATGTTTACGATCTGCCCCAAAGTAAAGCAGGGTATACTAATCAAACAACCATTCTTGGGTAGGAAGGAAATAAGAAGAATGCCATTTTCCTCTCAATAACTGAATGTTTTCAGTGGTGTTAAATATTAATCGCAAAATTATACTGAAATTAATTTTCAAATTAAATTGGAAAATACCTTGAAATGTATATCTATATACGCTAATTGTTTTTCAATGTTCATTCTAATGTTATCAAAGCAGCTGCAAACAAAAGTAATACTTTCTTTTATTCAATAGTGTTTAACTGTTAGTGCAGGAAAGGCAGGGCAAAGATTATGTTTTGTACAACCAGTGCCACTGTGTTCCACAGCGCGTAGCCAAATATCCATAACAAGCTAGGAAACAAGTGGAGCAAAATGACATTTTGCAATCTTATGAAAATAAGATCAACCAACCAAGGAGCTTGCAGCAAAAGGCATTAATAAAACACAACAATTTCCAGAGTATAAGAAATTACTTACCAAGTTAGCCATATAAATTGTCAATAGGCCTCGCCTGTAAACCAAAAAAAAACTTCATGAGGCACTGAAACACTAGACATTCAGTAAATATTCCTGTACAACTGTGCTGAAGTGGATGAGTGCACTTGAAAAAAATCTAAAGTGTTATGGGCTGTATACACATACATACATATATATACATACATACAATGCAAGTTTTTAATCTGAGTCACATTACTGTGGAGATGTGCTTAACAGTGTCAGGGCTTTCCAATTAGAAAGAAAAGAAATCAGGATGATTAGTCACCCAGGTTGCTCTTGTGTACCTTCTAATGAAGAATTACACAGCAGCATTTGCACAGCAAATGGGCTCACTGGATCGGGGAAATATTTCAAATTTGGAGGGGAAAATGAATATATAAAAATAACATTTTAAAAAGAACTAACTCACTTTCATCTGTGCCTATAACCTTGCCTGGGTAAGACTGTCAAAAGTGTTCCATTTTCAGTAATTGCAATATGTGTGATAGCAATAGGATTAAACTGTCCATCATTTCCTTCAGGAAAACATCCAAGCCTCCATTCATCATGTCAGCTCTCACAAAGATTAGCAGAGCTCTGTCTGTTCAGTTAAGTGCAGACACAGACAGCACTGCTTGATAATACAGATCCAGTGGTAAGAAAGGTGAACTAGAAGCACAAAAGGTAGCTACAATAAGCCAGCAGCAGAACTCTCGGTATATCTGACATTTAAACAAAACTAAAGTCACATGGTCACCCATTACCTTGCTGTTCAGTCAGACAACATTGCAACAAGATTTCACTTCTCTATTGTCAGTTTTAATTTCCTGTGAGGGTCAAAACTGACTACCCATTTCAAATGAGGGCTGTTAAATTGATCAGAGGCGTGTAGTTGACAGCCATTCATGTTTTGCATGGCCAGTGACTGCTCGTCAATCAGCAGTTTTATTTAAGACGCATTCTTCTTAGATACCTTCCAGAAGCTGAAGTTGTCTGGCCAAAATGCTCTGGTGCTTTTGCACATGCACAGACATTTGCATGGAATTCAGAATGCATGTGTTAAGGTGGGATGCACTGCTTATGACAGACACTTCACAACACTTCTGGGCAGTGACTAAGATAACTGTTCAGTTTTGAACTGAACAGTGCTGTTTTCAGATGGTTGCCTAGAGATTGCAAATACTAAAAAAAAGGTCTGGGTTTGTAAGGCATGCCTGTGAGATGAATGAGTGAACCAGCTTCTCACTTACAGTCACAAAAGAATGTGGTGACTATATTGTGCATGTGTAAGATGACCCTGCCCAATCCTGGACAAAATCTAATTGTGGTGCTACTGCATCGAATGGAATCGCCACTTCTCATTGCTAAAGTTGTGGGAAGAAAATTCACCAACTATTCACTATTTTTGTTAACAGCTTAGATAATATTATCGAGAACCACATACCAAAGTTTACCAATGACATGATAATAGAATGCATTATATGCAATGTAGATAGAAACATACAATTACAAAGAGATATGAATCAATTAAATGAATAGTTTTGGAGGGAGTGCGCCACAATGATATCTGAATTGCTATGGTTCAAGTACAAGGAGAAATTACACAAACAAGGGTTGTATTCCCTGGAATCTAAAAGGTTAAGTGAAGTTTTCAAGATATTTGATTGTTATGTGCATCATCAGACTCTTCTCTCTCAAGTGTTGGAAGACATTGCAGGCTGAATAACGATCCCATTGAACCAAGTCATGAATGCCCCTCAAGATATTCCGGTAAGCAGATAGCACAACCAGAGATAAACAATATCCCCTGTTCTTAAAAAACAATTTGAATATAAAGCAATCAACTTCATTCCAAATTCAATTGAAGTATATGAGGTCTGATGAAAAGCATATTTGTAAGAACTCCCTGCACCTGGTCACAACAGCGTTCCTCTTAAGAAACATATTACAGAGTCATATTCTCCATTTCAATGACCTTTCACCTATGCAGAATAAACTCTCAGCTGTTGACACATCAAGATGTACTGCGTGTACTGCACAAATCCACTATGACCCTATTTAGCATGTGTCCAGTAAATTCTCTTAAGCTCTAAACTGCTGGTGGAAGGCACTGTGAAACCGTTGTAACCAAGCTTCTGTTACAAAATACTTGAACCAATCACAACATATTGTTCACCTGGTAAACGGAAGGTTTCACTCTAGAATGTACACTTAAATATAGCAGACCACATTTAATCAAGCAACTAAGTTCAAGCGATTTTGATTTAAATATTGAATAAGTCCTAAATTAGGTTCTAGTTCACACCATTTCACAAAAGAATAATGCTGCAATACTCTCCAACCACATTTCAGTGACAGCATCAGTTAAAGACACTTGTCCCAATTTTGGTTTAAATGTTATTCAATTTGTAAACTTCTTTGTAACTAAGCACTTCATCATTTTGCTGCCACAGATCGGCTTTTCAATTCCATTTGCGCAAATCCTGTTAATGTTTTTTGCTACGCAAGGGTGGAAGAGATATTCTTTTAGGAGGAAAAATACATGCTGCATTTGAATCAATTGGCGATTCTTTACCAAAGTGACTACCTGCTGTACAGCAAACAGCAGATGAATATGTGGTAGTTACTCATAAGAGTAGCAATATCTGCAGACTACTTTAACCAAAGAAAGGAGACCAAAATACTTTTCACTGTACCTCAGTACACGTGACAATAAACAAATCCAATCCAATAAGCTTTAACAATATGCAAGGCTGACAACACAGCTTTAACTCAATGTATAGTGGTAATAGGTAACTCCATCAACTGAATAAAAATAAAATTCCTGAACAAAATAAATCGGTGAACAAAATCAGCCTGTGCAGTAGTTAAAAGTTTTGTAGTTCTGTATTGTGCTTTGAGTGAACAGCTTATTTGGAGCAAGGTCAGTTTTTTGAAAAGTTTTTTCAAGTTTTCAGATTGTATGTAAATGTAACTTTAAAATATCACACACGTCCTTGAAACAAATATCCATTTACATATTTGCCAGTGCACGATAATAGTCTGGGTTAAAAATTTCAATTGTTGAAGTAGTCACTTGCAGTTAAACTTATAAACATAGACAGAACAGCTGCATTAGATTACATTTGTTTTATAGGCATATGCAAGCCAAACAAAAAAACTTAATGGATCAATTAACAAAACTTAATGACAACATGTAATACAGAAACTAAGGGCATTTACTATTACTAAAAGCACGTTTTAAACTAATCACATATGGTTATGAATCCAAGGCTGCTGTGACACCAAAAACGTATGGCCTGAAACCATTACTTATGTATATAGTGTGGTGCACAGCCAGAAAGTAGCTCGAAGTTGCTTGGTCAGCTGCAACCTGTATTGAAAATGACTTGTCAAAGAATGGTTAAAAGTCAATCCATTTTAAGCAATTTCACATTTCCAGTAGGAATGGGAGGAAAATGATATCAGGAAGCATACGGTTTGCTGACCCCAGCTTTACAATCACAGTTCCTGCCAATCACAACTAGGAGCCAGAAGGAAACAGTAGAGGTCATTTCTAAGTAATGGCAGTGCATTTGGAAACAATGGTTAAACCTGCAAGAAAATAAATTTAACTCTAGTTTTTCCTGAATCTGCTAAGAACACAGCTTTTACCACTAAAAACATCTTGATTTGCAGTTCATTAGGGAAATCTGAAATTTGAGTTGAAGCAAGATACCAACAGCAACAGACCCAAAAATAACATTCACCTTGTTGCTCCTTGAGTGACACAAAGGGAAACAGTCCCTTGGAGATGATTATACCAAAATAAAACAAAGAGAATGGGAACTCTAAGATATTATAATCCCACAAAATGAACTTAACACCACAACTGGAGAATATTCTGCAAACAATTCCTATTTCCCAGCATATCCACCCATTTAGACTCCTTGTCAAAATAAAGAGTTCTGTTTGGCTCTGAAGGAATAACTTTAACTAAATTTATGCACCAACTGGAAAACTACTGAAAAGGCTGCCAGAAATATATGTCACACATGGGCTTTACAGTACACTGTGGCTAAAGGAGGGTATTTTCCTTGTTCCTTCACATCATCTTAAACTGCTAAATAAATCTACAGATAGAAGATAAATCTACAGATAGTTGGTAAACTGTAATTTTAAGAAATTCAGACAAGGTGTGAAATTGATTGATTCACTATCGCCTGCAATAAAAGTTTAGTTTACCCGCATTGGCACTTTAATGAGTCCTTTCGGGCGGCAAGGTGGCGCAGTGGTTAGCATTGCTGCCAAGGGTGCTGAAGATCCAGGTTCGATCCCGGCCCCGGATTACTGTCCGTGTGGAGTTTGCACATTCTCACCGTGTCTGCGTGGGTCTCCTTCCACAACCCAAAGTTGTGGAGGTTAGTTGGATTGGCCATGCTAAATTGCCCCTCAATTCGAAAAAAAATAATTGGGTACTCAGAAAGAGTCCTTTTTTGAATAAATTTAGAGTACCCACTTATTTTTTTTCCCCCAAATAAGGGGCAATCCACCTAACCTGCACATCTTTGAGTTGTGGGGGGAGACCCACGCAGACAATGTGCAAACTCTACACAGACAGTGACTCAGGGCCGGGATCGAACCCAGGTCCTCAGCGCTATGAGGCAGCAGTGCTAATCGCTGTGCCATGTCGCCCAGGCACTTTAAAGAGTCCTATTTGAATATTGGTCGTCATCAAAGATCATTCATCTGAATTATCAAAAATATGTTCTGTTCTACTAGAGGAGTCTTCTGCCAGGGCTCGCAAGATATGAAAAATAATTTAGAAAGACTCTTGCTATGCCCTTGGTGGTGACTGTTCAAACTTCACCAGCTCTCTCTGTCAACATGAGGCAAATTTAGAATAAAAGCAACTTATGCTTCAGCAGCTTCTTAATGGAAGTTTGCACAATCAAAAAACCATGACGAGTACAGATTAGAAAAGTATTGCTAGTTGAAAGCAAAAAAGTGGGGAAATAATAAAACCATGAACCCTGGTACAGCCAATTAATGGCAGTAGGCAGGCTCCCAAAGTTGGAAGGCCGATCAGAGGTTTTCCATCTCACAGCAAGTGAGTGAGGGAGAGGGCAGATCAAAATGAAACTTGTTGCCAGGCCATCAATGTGGGGTGGACTCCACGCAACAGGCAGGGAAGGCCTCTCCTGTCTGCCTGGAATGCTGGTTCCCAATCTGCCACCAAGAGACCATTTCCAGAAACCTGGAGGCCAACTCAGACAGTTGGCTAAGCCCCCAGATAATCCCCACTTCCGGGAAATGGCGTCAGGGTACTGTGTTACACGTTTTACTTGAGTGTATTACGCGTTTATTGGAGTGTATTAACACGCCTCCGTTTAAAGGCCGTGTGCTTAACACTACTACAGCTCTGTGTATGTAATTTCAGCTCGGAGTCGCCAGGTGCCGTATTTAGACACCTCACAAGTATATCAAGGTCAGGTACACCGATTAGTAAGTTCAAACGATTAATATTTATTATAACCAATATAATAAATACGCATGCATACGCTAAAGACTAATACTTATTTCTACTATTAAACGACTAAATACTTATCTAAGTAGGAACCAGCAAGGTCAGGGGACAAGGCCTTTGTTCCTTTCTGGACTGCACCTTCTGTTCACTAATAGTCGGCTAGAGTATAAGCAATGCCGGGGTCACGTAGCGAGCGTCGTTTTGGCACTTACTGAACGATGGCTGGTGCTCAACGGCCGGTGATGAAAGACGGAGTCTGGAGGCTGGGGTCGGAGTCAGGATGCAACAGCAGATCTGGGCCGGAGTCAACAGCAAGCCGGAGCAACAACAGACAGAACCATGTGCGGGGTCTACCTTTATAGGTCCCCCAAAGTCCGTGCCTCTTCGGGGCGGGCCTTCACCTGCCATGTATCGATTGGGTAATTTCCCAATCGATATCTTACAAATCCCCCAATCTGAGGGTCTCTTCTCGATGGGTGGGGCGGTCTCTATGGTGCTTTGTGATGGATACTTCTGGTGCCGTTTCGTCTGGGCGTCCACTCAAAGTATCCATTCAAACCCAAATGTTGCTATTGTGTGGGCCTAGATCTGGATCACCTCATTACTATGCAAATCGTTGTTGCCATTTACACCTTAAGCTGAGATCCTGCACCTGGCCATAAACTGGTTTTGTACGTGCAGAATGCTAATTAGCCTTCTGCAAACTGCTTGTCCTGCTAAGACTGTTTTCTCCCTGCAGCCTTAGCAGTTCTCCATTTTGGTAGCCCAGTGTCCATCTTAGGTGGCTACAACTGGTACACATTCAGGCAGCACAAAATTCCGTGCACGTCCACCACCATTCCCAGCCCTCGCAAAGGCTGTAAATCTAACTCCATGGGTGATTGAGAAACAAAATGTTGTTCAGATATTGAACGGTAATTGAGATTCAAAGTTGATCTTAGCACACTGAGAAAAACAAAATGTTAACTTTTGAGCGCCCAATTCATTTTTCCAATCCACCTACCCTGCACATCCTTGGAGTGTGGGGGCGAAACCCACAAAAACACAGGGAGAATGTGTAAACTCCACACGGACAGTGACCCAGGCCCGGGATTGAACCTGGGACCTCGGCGCCGTGAGGCAACAGTGCTAACCACTACACCACCATGCCACCCACAAAATGTTAACTTACAGAATTTTGCAAAAGCCCCACAGAAAAGTAAATGAAGTAATGGAAGAAAGAAAGGTGTGCCTGGGCAGTTGATTTCAGCTATTGAGCATGTCCTGTGATACAATTAGATTATTGGCTCTCAATTCCTCCCAACGAAAAGCAAGGGCCTGATCTTCAAGCCTCGTTGTGCCGGGTGCAAAAAGAAGCGGGCCGGTTAGATTGTGAGTGAAGTCGAAAACAGGAACCACGGCGGGTGCCAATTGGTTTCCGATCTAACAGGCCCATTCCCATTGGCTGCGAGAAACCAATCTCCATACATTAACAGGAAGGGCCCCCTATCGAACGGTCACCTGTGATCCAACCCACTCCCCAGCAGGCGGTCACGCGGGGGTCCTGTGGCCTTTGATACCCGTGGCGGGGGTTCTCTGGAAGGCCTGGGGCATAAGGTTCCTTGTCGACTTGGCGTTGACACATGCCTGGCCGTGCCATCCTGTTCTGCATTGTCGGGGGGGGGGGTTTGGACTCAAGAGAGACTCCATCATCGTCTCCCTGTAGGGGGTCTCCAGGTCAGCCTCCAGCACGCCCTCCTCCCGAACGGTGCCCATAGGGTCCTGGGGTTCACTTCGGGATGGAGTAGCATTTGGATTGTGCTCAGATGTCCCTGCGCCATCTGGCTCTGCCAGCCCTGGTGGCTCCCCAATGTCTGCACCATGGTGTCGATGCCCTCCATGAGCGGGCCATGCTATGCTCTGCAGTGCCTTGCAGGTGTCCACCTGTGTCTTGGACATTGTCCTCAGCGACCGGGACATGCTCTGGTGGTGCTTAAAAACATTTTTATTTTAATTCAGAGCACAGTTTAACTCTTCAAACAGCAATTAAAATATAAGAGTTAGACTTCTTATTACAAATGGAGAGGGAAGGAAGGACGAGCTCTGTATCCTCCGGGTGTTCCGGTTTCCTCCCACAAGTCCCGAAAGATGTGCTGTGAGGTGAATTGGACATTCTGAATTCTCCCTCAGTGTCCCAAACAAGCGCTGGAATGTGGCAACTAGAGGCTTTCCACAGTAACGTCATTGCAGTGTTAATGTAAGCCTACTTGTGACAATAAAGATTATTATTATTTGAAGTCAGATCTTAATGTAATTTAACTTGGGAACAGTGTAATGAACAAATAGCATGTTATGTAATTTTATGTGTTTTAATACATTACTCTACAATTTACAACCCTATGTCTAGCCAGTGATCCCATGTGCTTTAACAAATAAAAAGGTACAGTAAGCACTGCTTCCCTGATTCTAAATTACACAGTGAATAGTTTTAACAGACACAGCTGGAGCTCAGCAGCTATGGTGAGAATTCTTTGGCAATTGTGTCAAATTCCTGCAAAACTGAAATAATGCATTTTCCTTCTGGAATCAAGAATCCAACATAGGGAGAATCATCAGAGTGCGATCCCGCACTGTATCAAAAGTACCGCTGATTTTTCAGTGCCAGGCCGATTAATGGCCATAGGGCACTCTCGCCGTCCAATCAAGGGTTGCGGATGGGCTCCCAAGGCAAACATCGGCAGCTCCACCATCCAAGATGGGAGCTGATGTACATAGAAACATGGAAAAGAGAGCGAGAAAGGGAGAATCCATCTCAAGGTGCCCTCTACACAAAAGGATAAAAAAATAGAAAGATGATCCACAGTTGCCAGTCATCCACGGGGAGGCCTGCAGCTGTGACTATCGCAAAATGGTGATTGCAGGGAGAGTGGTTTCAAAGGTCCATTGGGGCAACTCCACCCCTCCCCCTCCAATGGTCTGCCACAACATTCCAGTTTCCGCAGTGAACTCATCTGAGAACTGTAAAATTCCAGTCAGTGTGGGAGACGGACCTTGATAGCCCCCTTAATTACCTTTAATGCCGACCCGCACAGGAAAACATTCTACTCACAACCCAGCCTTTGAAAATGATTACGGGGTGTGTTATGAACCCCATGTAGACCTATGACCTGAAATAACCAAATTTACCAAACAACCCCAACAGAAGAAATGAAGGACAAGATTTCACTTTTATAACTTTAGCTCTATAAAATCAAAATCAACATAAATTAAATAGCAACTTATATTCAGCATGTTCCAGACAGAATTTGTGTGGTCCCTTCCAGTCAGTAATCAGGATGTTTGAATGTAAGATGCAGTAGCCGAAGGAGACTCCGTGGAAAGCACGGTAGGCTGGACAAGAACAAGGTTTATCTATACTATACACAATAACCACAAGTGCTACAACTCCTCACCCCAAAGAGACAGCCTCCCCCACCTGCACCCGGGCCGGATTGATATACTGTAAAGCTCCTCTCAGTCAGGGGGAGGCTCTGCCCCTCAATTAACGCTGGAGTTAATATTTCATAGTGTAGATGGGGAATTGGATAGAACATAGTGCTTGACCCCTGAGGGATCCTAACATTTCCCTCACCCTCGTCCATTGCCTAAGGCGGAGCTAGAGGTTCCCTCGACTGCTTGGGAAGCGGACAATGGTCCGGCGGTGCTAAGGCCGGCTCAGGAGGCGTGTAGCGTACCAACGGCCACTGTTTCCATGTGGAGCGTCGAGGTGAGAGTGGCACTGCCGGTAAAGGTACTGACACCAAAGGTGCCTGGATGCAAGTGTCCATGTCAGAGTCTTTGCTGTCGTTGTTGGATGGCCCTGAGGGTGCATCGGGCACTTCGGCCTCCCAGTGCCAGACAGGCAGTGGCGACAGCAACCGGTGCACTGATCTCGGCGGTGCCTCAGGGCATCCCCTGGGCGGTGAGGGGGACCCGTGTTGGGCACCCTAAACCTGTTCCTGCGTGCAACGCCAGATGTGGTCCAGGTGGCGGCTGGCTTCACGCCCTTGCATCTAGACAGAGTAGGAAATCAGACCCATCGCCCGGAGAACCGTACCAGGGATCCATGCAGCTCCGGCACAGAAATTCCGAACGGAGACCATGTCACCAGGCTCAAAGGTGCGCAGCTACGTATGCCAATGCGAGTTTGCCTTGGAGCGATCCTGCAGTTGGCGGATCCGTGCACCAACGAGGCTGAGGCGAGCTCTGAGCTGTTGTCCCATTACTAACTCCGCCGGTGCAACCCCAGTGGTGGCATGCATGATTGTCCAATAGCTATAAAGAAAACAAGCCAGCCACAGCACGGTGGCACAGTAGTTAGCACTGCTGCATCACAGCTCCAGCAACCCAGATTCAATTCCAGCCTCGGGTGACTGTGTGGAGTTTGCGCTTTCTCCCAGTGTCTGCATGGGTTTCCTCCCCACAGTCCAAAGATGTGCAGGTTAGGTGGACTGGCCATGCTAAATTTCCCTTCAGTGGGGCTACTGGGTTATGGGGATAGGGTGAGGCATGGGCTGAAGTAGGGAGCTCTTTCTAACGGCTGGTGCAGACTTGATGAATTGAATGGCCTCCTTCTGCACTGTAAATTCTACATTTCAATAATTCTAGAAGGCCCGGCAGTCATCGTCACCGTTTTCATAACCCGCTTGAAAGACTGGACAGCTCACCCGACCAACCAATTGGTTCACACATGCTAGAGACCATTTGCGGCCATGAGCAATTTGAAATCTTGACTGGTGACCCCTGCCCTGTTATCAGACATCAGGACTTTGGGCATCCCATGCATTCTAAATACGTGTCGCAATCTGGCCATGGAGCTTCGTGGAGTCTGTACCCAATGGACATCGAGCCGTTTGGACTGGGCATCCATCAGGACAAGGAATGTCACCCGGGCCGGCAAAGTTCATGTGGATGCAGGACTAAGGCTTTCCCAGCCATTCCCAAGGGTACATCGGAGCACCGTTGGGGCTTTTTGGTGTTCTTGGCAAGGGCCACAGTGCTGGGTCACTCTCTCGATCTCAGAGTCCATCCTGGGCCACCAAATGTAGCTGCGAACCAGCATTTTCATTTTGGCCACCCCAGGTGCCCATTATGGAGGTCCTTTAGCAAAGACATATGACCCTGCTCCACAAAAGGATGTCATGTTCTAAGCTCAGCTCTGGGAGCTTCGTGGTGTAGGCCCACAGATCATCTGGCAGTGCTCTATGTTGGGCTCCATATTGAACCATATGCCGGACCTGCAAAATGCCGGGTCTGTCTGGGTCTAGTCCTTTATACTAGCTGCCTTGACAAGCAAGGTGTCCATGAAGTGGAAGACTGCAATTATCTCTGCGGCCGAAGCAGGCGCCAGCAGTCCCGTCGTGGGGGCCAATGGCTCAATGCATCGGCGTGCGCCATCCTCGTGCTCGGGTGGTGTTCCAGGATATACTCCTAGGCCGCTAGGAGCAAAGCCCACTGCTGGACCCGGGCAGATGCAATCGGAGGGATTACCCGATCCTCTTTAACTAACCCCAATAAGGGCTTGTGGTCCGTATAACAACGTGCCCGTAAACGTACTGGTGGAATTTCCGTACTGCAAACACGATGGCCAAGCCTTCCTTCTCAACTTGCACATAATTCCATTCAGCATCAGCGAGTGTGCAAGATGCGATGGCCATCGGCCGTTCAAATCCATTGGGCATCCGGTGTGCTAGAACCACTCCAACGCCATAAGGCGAGGCATCGCGCGTGAGGAGCACCGGCTTCAATGGGCCAAAATGCATCAGCTGTTCCTTGGAGGACAGTTCATCACTTAACCTCCTGGAATGCCTGCTGGTGCATAGGGCCCCAGTCCCATTGGTGCTCTTTTTCAAGAGCTGGTGGACCGGGTTAAGTAACGTTGGCAAGCCGAAAGAGCAGAGCTCCATCAGGTTCCAAGGGATGAGGGCTTGTTGGAGCGCCCGCATCCTGAACTCTACCCAGTGGAGGCGCTGACTGTCCACCCGGTACCTCAAGTAAGTGACCTCTGGGGCATGAAATACTTATTTCTCCTAAACAGTGGCTGACGCCAGCCTACTCAAACCTCCTGAGAACTTCGGCCAGATTCTCCATATACTCTTCGTCGGAGGTGCCAGTAATGAGAATGCCATGGAGGTATATGGCCACCCTTTGTAAACTCGGTACGGTATTTTCCATAACACACTGGAAGATCGCACAGGCGGAGGAAACCACAAACGGCAAGCGGGTATATTCGTACAGCCCCCTCTGGGTGTTAAATCATGATGAATTTCCAGGAACCTGGATCCAGGACCAACTGCAGACATGGGTGGCTCATATCAAGTTTCATAAACGTTTTGCCCCGTTGAGCTTTGCGTACAAGTCCTCGATACGAGGGACCGGGTAACGTTGCGGCAGGATACCCGGTTCACAGTGATTTTATTATCTCTACAGTAACGTACGGAGCCATCGGGCTTCAATACCAGGACCACAGGCCCAGCCCAATCTGCAAAGTGGACAGGGTGGTTGATGCCCAAATGCTCCAACTGGTCTAGCTCGTAGTCAAGTTTGGGGTGCAGTGCGTATGGCACTGGGCGGGTTCAAAAATAACAGGGCTGAGCATTCTTGTCCACACTGATCATGGTGCTGCCGCTTTTATGGTACTGAAGCCCTCGGCAAAGACTCCAGGAACTTGGCCAGCACTCCTTCCGGCCCGTGAGGATACATATGACATACGTGCTGTCAAATATACTGCTGAAAGTGAGCATAACATCTGTTCAGATGGTTGAAACTTAATGTGTGGAAATTTAAACTGCGGACAGAATTTGATTCTGTGGCCAATATTTCGTTAAACATGGATTTAAATGGGCAGCACGGTGGCGCAGTGGGTAAGCCCTGCTGCCTCATGGCGCCGAGGTCCCAGGTTCGATCCCAGCTCTGGGTCACTGTCCGTGTGGAGTTTGCACATTCTCCCCGTGCTTGCATGGGTTTCGCCCCCACAACCCAAAGATGTGCAGCGTAGGTGGATTGGCCACACTAAATTGCCCCTTAATTGGAAAAAATGAATTGGGGACTCTAAATTTTTAAAAAAACCAACAAAAAAAAAACATGGATTTAAATAAGGGTAGTTCGCCACCACCTGTGAAGTTTAAACATCTCATTGTTTATGGATGAACCCACATTTGAGGAATATGGGAACTCCTTATTTAAGAAAAGATGTAAATGCATTGGGAGCAGTTCAGAGAAGGTTTACTAGACTAATACCAGGAATGGGTGGGTTGTCTTATAAGGAAAGTTAGGCTTGTATGCACTGGAGTCTAGATAATAAGGGATAACGTAGTTGAAACCTTTATGATCCTGAGGGGTCTTGACAGGGTGGATGTGGAGAGGATGTTTCGTCTTGTGCAAGAACTAGAACGAGGGGTCGTTGTTTCAAATAAAGGGTCATCCATTTCAGACAGAGATGAGGAGAATTTCTTTTCTGTCAGATGGTCGAGAGTCTTTGGAGCTCTTCCTAAAAAGGCAGTGGAAGTAGGACCTTTCAATATTTTTGAGGCAGGCCGAGACAAATATTTGAATAACAAAGGGATGACAGGTTATCGGGGATAGGCAGGATGCAAAGAGAAGGCTACAATCAGATCAGCACTGATCTTAATGAATGGCAGAGCTGATTCGAGAGGCTGAGTGGCCAACTCCCACTCCTAATTCATATGTTCATATGTAATTGCCTCACAGGTATCATTACTGTCCAGATTGCTGCATGTGGAATTTATTGATGGACTGAGGGCAAGCAAAACTTGTATAAGCCTTAGACTAGAGCAGGACTTTGTTATCAAAGTAAGGAAACTCATGCTGACGCTGGTTTTAGGTTCTGACCCCAATTGAAATGGGCAGAGTCAGAGTCCCCAATTTTGCAAAGGGGAGATACTAATTGGTTGGGGCAAATTGGACAGCAGGTTAGCAGGCAGGGGTTCTGCATGCACAGATGTTGACACACTTGCATTCAGCTGCACGCACAATAATGTCTGAAACGTTAACTTCCTCCTGCCGCCATCATGCCTGTAGAGTCATGACCCCCTCAACTTTCCAAGCATGTATAGACCACTCACTCCACAGCTTCCGATATGGTAACTGTAGAGCAATGGTTCAGTACCCCTCTCAGCCATGCTCCCTTTCACGGGCCTACTTAATATTAGGGTGCAACAATTGCAGTCTCCTTGCTGTGTTGCTGTCTCCAGTCACCTGTGCAAACTATGTAACCTCCACCAAAATTCAAAAGTAATCCTTAATGAGCTAACAATAAGCTTGTCAATAAAATCACTCCCAAATCGGGTAGGTTTTCAGGGCCTGCCAGCCCCATCCTGAGGAAAAGTACCAATGACAGGAATAGCAAGGTACGACTGGCACACTGATAGCGATATTGTTTGCACCTGCCAACCAGAAAGATATCTGACATAGATTTTCAGGTTTGTGAGCGTTGACTGCAGCCTATGGGAGGCGAATTGAAATAACTATGGAAATCAGTGGTTGGATCTTGGAGTTTGTGTAAAAGCAAAGGAAACCTAAAAGAGGATACAAGTGGAGCTGAATCTTGGGTTAAAAGAGTAATTTGTAAAACTTAGATTTCAGAATGAAAACCACTAAGGGACAGCATTATTATGAGAGCAGATTTTACAGTGTTCTTGAAAGTAGTTGTAGCCACCTGGGGTGGCCACTGCCCAACACAAAATGGAAGATTGCAAGGAATGCAGGGAAAATGGACATGTTGTAAAGCAAGCAGCTTGCAAAGCGCTTGTATATTGGGACAGCTGCAGAAACCAGTTTTGACTACTGCAGAAACCAGACAGCACTGTGAAAAGAAACCAGTTAACATACTAATGAGGCGATACCGGGCGATCCCCAGATACAATGGAAACAAGTTAAACACAGATCGATACATTGAATGGGAGGCCAGACCTTTCGGCGCCAGAGAAGCCCAAAATAATAAGTCCCAAGAACCGCCCCAGTGGCCGAGGAACTGCCCCATGATTGGGGGGTTCAAACATATCGATTGGGAAGAGACCCAATCGATTCCAAGCAGGTAAGGGAGTCCGCCCAAAGGGGCGCGGATCCCCTGGGACCTATGAAAGACGGGTCCCACACATGGTTCAGTCTTCTGATCCAGCCCTCCAGCCCTTCTCTCTCTTTGACCAACACTCCTCCGTGGACCAGCTTTTGCCAAGAAGATCTTGAACGAGAGAGAGGAGAGGGTTCGAACAGCAGCCACCAACAAGTAAGTGCCTCACAACGATCGCTCCAGAGATAGGCACTCCTGACCCTTTTTTACTCATACCAACCTGAAGTCTGCAGACCAGAGCACAGTAAGAGGCCTTGTTCCCTGACCCAGCAGTTCCTTCGAGATAAGTATTAGTTTATTTAGCGGTAGGAGTAAGTTTAATCCTTTTAGCGTGTGTATGGGTAGTTATTATAATTGTATTATAATAAACTCAGTTGTTTGGACTTACTAATTGGTGTATGGTTTTATTGCTTTGAACTTCACCTTGAAGCTTGTGGCGGTGTCTTAACGATACCTGGCGACTCCAGAGCTTAGAAAAGAAACAGAGCCAAATTGAGTGTTAAGCACACTCACCCAGAACGACCAACATAGTGTTCGGAAACTCTCAAGTGGCAATCATCGGGGTGGGGGAGAGAATTCTGAGGAAACATCCACATTCACTTGGGGTTCGGAGTGGAGAGTGTATTTGTACACAGTCATCTTGTGTGCTTAGAAGGGCCTTTGTGTTCCTAAAGCCATTGTAGATTATGTTGTACTCTGTAATCTGTGTCCATCCTAAAACCTGAGAGTAATTATTAAGAAAAGGGAGAGGAGGGGGAAGAAAGTAAAGGCATATTGTATCGTAATCCAATTTTTTTTCATGTGCAGTAAATGTTTCTTTCCTTGTTGTTGAAACAAATTAGCAGTCCTGTGACTCTGTTCCTCCATGTTTTAAAAAATAAAATAAAAATTACGGTCTTTTGAGCAGGGTTCATCGGACTTGGATATAGATGATGAAAAATATTCAAGTGGCAGGAAGAGCAAAACCAGGCCCAGCAGTAAATTAAGGCCTCAGAGAAACTTCAGCAAACACACTGATATCGCTTGTACAAGCGGAAACCAATCATTTTATTTCAGTTTTATAATGTGCACTGCTACAGATATTTATTTATGTCCACCATCTGGCTCCCATCCACTGATTGAGCAAACACATTAATCAGCAATCAAAATATTAGCTGTTTAAATAGTTATTGTAACAAGTCATGAAAATCTTTTTAAAAATAAGAGCAGTAGGTGATCAACCCAAACTCCTTGGTGGAACAAATACCATTGGTGACTATTTTAAAAATAATATACAGCACATAAATCATTTCTAAGTATTGGGCAAGAAACTGTCCATTTAAAAACTCTTTTATAATCATATAACTAAACATATAACAGTGCTCAACAAATAACTACCTCTCAGTGAATTAATACTCTGCTGTATTACTTTATTTTATGATTTAATGTAACAACATACCCAAGAAAGTGACGAGCATCAGAATGTCTGATTTACATGTACTTTTGGATTTCATCTTCTTTCAACACTTTACTTTTTATAATAAAGTAGTTATATTCATTCAACAGCCCCCAGTTAATATTCTCCTGAGTTTTCCAGATAGAACATGTATTCTGGTGTCAGGGCCCAACGTCAGGTGAATTTCTGGTACTCAGCCCTGCTTTGAATCAGCATCAGGAACCCGCACAATTGCCATAGTGATGATCAGTTCATGAGCACGCTCAACTGAGGACAGAAGGCAAACCCCTAAGGCTAGAGGGCAAATAGGAGGCCCCTCCGCAATGTCATATCATCAGCCCCACCATTTGGCGGCTGATGAGTGAAGTGAAGTGAACAAGTGAAGTGAAGTGAACAAGTGAAGTGAACAAGTGAAGTGAAGTGAACAAGTGAAGTGAAGAAGTGAGTGAGTGAGGAGTGAGTGAGTGTGTCACAATGGAGGCTGATAGTAATCAACTATTTTCTGATAAGTAATAACGCTATTTTAATGTAAATATTAAAGCCCAGTTTTAATACTCATTTTAAAATAAGGATTTCAGCACTCATAACCTCAGGCCATGACAAAACATAAAACTTCAACAGAAGCACAAAAGCCTGACACATGCATAAACTAATTGTAGATTAAAACAACATTTTAGAACAAGCTATTGTTCTAATAAACAGATTTTCAAAGTCAGTTTGACATTAAGAAATAAGCTGTACCAGTAATCGAGATCAAGGTCGAAGTCAGCACCATAGTAATATGAAGGCACCATTGTCCAGAATTTAGATAAAGCAAAGTCAGCAGAAAACCAGTAAAAACCAGTCTTGATAATAGCACAAAATCGCATTCCATAGCATACACAAATATTCAAACATGAAACATTCAGAATTATGTTGCACATTGAGGATTGACAGTTAACCATTGAATCAATGTATTTGATTCTCACCCAAACCAATTAGGACAACATAGAGGTGTAGACAGATGGCTTTAGACTGATAACATTCTCCTTAAGCATGATGGTCCGTACGGCCATCTTTATTCCGGGATCATTCTATGCTTTGATCTAACTATTCACTATCTCTATTTTCATATTTTCACTTTTCCACTCTAACTCTTGAAGTAAATGCAAGCTGTTTTGCCGTAAGCAAGAAACCATTTCTGTATTATTTTGAAAGTTAAATTGTTTATAAGTTTCTTCTCTTTAAGTCTTTTGCTAGCCGGACTTTATTGAGAATAGATTTAAGTTTCTCTCAATTGTAATCAAGTAGAGGCAATAAAGATTCTTGTTTGCATCCGAGACGTTTAACTCAAATTTAAAACTGAGTTTTAGTGTTGCAAGACTTCACTAGATCCGCATGGTTGATCTCTTCAGAGATAGACTCCAAATGAAGGTAAAAAGTTCCACTTTAAAAAGAGGGCTAACATCTAAGAGGGCATCATTATGAAGCAACGCAGTAGTCAATTTGCACATAGCAAGGCCCCACAAACAGTAATGACTAAAATGGTCAACTGGCAGCGGTTAGTGAGAAGTAAGTATTGTGCAGAACACCAGGATGACTTTCTTGTTTTTGCACAAATGCTGTCATGCAATTTATTTTTTACATCCACCTTAAAAGTGTGTTTGAGGCCTTGGTTCAATGCCTCCGATCAAAGTTAAAATGAACAATGTAACACTCCCTTGGCCCATATTTGGACCTTCAGCCAAGATTTGTTGATCCAGTGAGTAGAATGGAGTTGCACCCATAACCTCTGACTTGAGAGGCAATAATACTACCACAGAACCAAACTATGCCAACGTCCATATTTCACGGCCTTTTTAGTTTTTAAAATATACACATCATTTTTCTTTTTCAGAATGTCCACAAATTAGTTAAAACATACAGCAAATCATAAAAATATCTATATTTACTTTATTGTTTAAATCTCTCTTTCTTTAGGCCGATGTAGATGTAGATGAAGAACTATTATTTTACATTCAAATGAGCGAACAATAAAATTGCATCAGGACTAGCAGCACATATCGCTATGATAACTACTTTAACCGGGCAGCATGGTAGCACAGTGAGTAGCACTGTTGCTTCACAGCTCCAGGGTCCCAGATTCAATTCCCGGCTTGGGTATGCAGGGCCGGCCCAAGGCACCGGCAACTCGGGCAGTCGCCCGGGGCGCCATGTGCTAGGGGGCGCCAGAGACTCGGGTCCCGCGCATGCGCAGTTGGGCCGGTGCCAACCAGCGCATCCGCGGTGGCCGCCCTCCCCCAGGGCGCCCCCCTCCGCCCCCCCTCCCCCCCCCTCCGGCCGCCCTCCGCCCCCCTCCGGCGCCCTCCTTCCCTCCGTCCGTCCCTCCGTCCGCCCCCCCCTCGGACCCGCCCCCCCTCTCGCCCCCCCCCCTCCTCGCCCCCCCCCCCCCTCGCCCCCCCGGCCCCGCCCCCCCTAACCCCCGGCCCCGGCCCCGCCTCCCCCTCGAAGGGCGCCGAAGTTCAGCTTGCCCGGGGCGCCAGCAACCCTAGGGCCGGCGCTGACTGTATGTGCAGAGTTTGCACGTTTGCACTCGGAGGGTTGTGAATCTTGTAGATGCTCCATTGTTCATTGTGTTTAACGATGAGGCAGACTTTTGTCTGAGTATCAAAGGATTTGGAAAGCGGTGGCAAAGTGGCAATGAAGCAGAAGATAAACAATGATCTCATTGCATGTTGGAGCAGGCTGAAGGAGCTATATGGTCTACTTTTATATCATGTTCTTGGGTGTTGAGTATTATTTCCATTTCCACAATGATGTTTTCCTTGTGCAAAAACAGTTACATTAAATCTTTTTTGCACCTTAAGTCAACCACAATACTCTGTCTGCTCATATCTGCTCATGTTGTTGCGCATCACTTCCCCATTCAGTTGCTACAATGCTACAACCTCGATGAAGACCAGAAAATTGAAGAAAACAGAAGTTTTCCCTTCCATCAAGACTTCAAGCAGTGTCAATACCAGTGCTAGCCCTTTTGGATCCATGAGAATAATCTTTGACAATGTGACTTCAACCCTGATGAAGCTGAGAAAATTAACTGATGTTCGCTAGATGCCACAAACACTTGCTTATAGACCTGGACAGAAGATCCCTGGTTTTGCTCTTCCATGCAGCAAACTGAAAATCTTAAACTGCACCTGAACAAACCACGTCAGATGCAGATTACTGATAGAAAATAAAAAACTTTCCAGTGTGACAATATATAATGGGTAAAAGTTTTACCCCTTGCAGGAACAGAGGGACCTGGGTGCATATGTGCACATTTCATTGAAGGTAACAGGACTGGTGGAGAGTGCAGTTAATAAAGCACATAGGGCGGAATTCTCCGCTCCCGCGCGGCTTCGGGAAGGCCGTCGTGAACTCGGCCGAGTTTCACGACGGCCTTGGAGGCCGCTCCTCTCACCCTATTCACCCCCCCCCCCCCCCCCCCCCCCCCAGGGGGCTAGGAGCGGAATTCCGTAAATCTCGGCTGCCGGGCCTGGTGTCAAGGCGGCGCGCCGAGAATGACGCGACGGCGGCGCCTAAGTGACATCAGCCACGCATGCGCAGGTTGGCCGGCTCCAACCCGTTCATGCACGGCTGCTGTCTTCCCCTCCGCTGCCCCGCAAGACGTGGCGGCTTGATCTTGCGGGGCGGCGGAGGGGAAAGAGTGCGTCCCTTGGAGACGCCAGCCCGACGATCGGTGGGCACCGATCACGGGCCAGTCCCCTCCCGAGCACGGCCATGGTGCTCACTCCCCTCTCCGCCCCCCACAAGCCACAAACGAAGCTTTGGCGCCATGTTCACGACGGCAGCGACCAGGTGTGGTTGCCGCCGGCGTGAACAGGTCAGGAACATCAGGCCGCTCGGCCCATGCGGGCCGGAGAATCGCCGGTCGCCGTGAACAACGGCGAGCGACGATTCTCCGAGCGGGGGGTGGGAGAATCGCGGGGGGTGCCAGGGCGGCTTGTCGTGAGTCGCCCGGCCCTCCCGTGATTCTCCCACCCGGCGTGGGAAGCGGAGAATCGGGCCCATGGTATTCTGGGCTTTATTAATAGGAGCATAGAGTGCAAGAGCGGTGAGGTTATGCTGAATTTATAAAAGACGCTAGTTATACCTCAGGTAGAATATTGCGTATGTTCTGGGCGCCATGCTATAGGAAGGGTGTGAATGCATTGGCGACAGAGCAGAAGGGGTTTGCAACCATGGTTCCAAGGATGAGAAAATTCAGTTATGAGGACAGATTGGAGAGAAGAAGGGTGAGAAGATATTTGATAGAGACATTTAAAATCATGAGGGGGCTGGGCAGAGTAGATGGAAAGAAACTGTTCCCGTTCGTAAAAGGACCAGAATGAGAGGGCACAGATTTAAAGTGATTTGCAAAAGAAGTAGATGTGATAAAAAAACTTTTTCACGCAAGTGGTTTGGGTCTGAAATGCACTGCCTGGAAATGTGATTGTGGCAGGTTCAATCGAGGTATTCAAGAGGACATTCAATAATTACTTGAATATAAACTGTATTCAAGGGTAAGAGGAAAAGACAGGGGAGAGCCAGTGCCAACATGATGAGCTCCTTCCGCATTGTAACAATTCTGGGAGTCTGTGCGACTGTGATCACCCCAACAGATCATGGAACATTTAATAAACCAATGCCAGATTCACAAATATAATAATAATAATCTTTCTTGTCATAAGTAGGCTTACATTAACACTGCAATGACTTTACTGTGAAAAGCCCCTTGTCGCCACATTCCGGCGCCTGTTCGGGTGCACAGAGGGAGAATTCAGAATGTCAAAATTACCTAACAGCATGTCTTTCGGGACTTGGTGAGAGGAAACCAGAGCACCCGGAGGAAACTCATGCACACACATGGAGAACGTGCAAACCGAGAGGAGAAGGAGGTGACCCCTAGTTTATGGAGCTGCGCCCAAGGAAAAATTGAAAAAGGAGAAATCAAAAGTTGGCTGGAAGCGAGGACCAGAGTTTGAAGAAGGCAATGGCGGGGAAGCAGGGTTTGACATCTCCAGCTCAATGTTCGACGGACCAGTTGGTGGATTTCTTGACTGAGAGGTTCACGCAATATCACAAGGAATGTGCGGAGGGCCTGGCCCAGGCGGTGGACTCGATCTGGGCAGTGGTCGACCGTATGAAGGAGAGATTGACAACAAAGGACAGGCAATCCAGAAGTTGGAGGAGCTGGAGGTGGAACGAGAGGAGCAGTCCACTGCGATGGCAATGGAGATCGGGATGCTACAGGACCGACAGAAATGGCTGCTGAAGAAGGTGGAGGACTTGGAGAACTGTTCTCGGAGACAGAATATCCAGATCATTGGTCTGCCAGAGGGGAAGAAAGGATCGGATGCCGGTGCATATGTGGGGAAGATGCTAGAGAAGCTGACAGGGCAAGGTTCGTTCCCCAAGCCGTTGGAGGTGGACCCCGGGCTTATACATAAGCCCCAGGGGAGTGAGCCCCCGAGGCGATCGTGGTACGGCTGCATCGGTTCCTAGATAAGGAGCGCATCATGAGGTGGGCCAGGCAGATGAAACGGTGCATGTGGGAAGATTCTGAGATCTGGGTGTACCAGGACTTGGGAGCAGAACGTGCAAAGAGGAGGGCGTGTTTCAATAAAGTCAAGGCGGCCCTGTACGAGAAGCAAATAAAAGTTTGGTCTGCTTTACCCGGCCCGTCTTTGGGTGACCTACAAGGGTCAGGAACTATATTTTGGCCTGCCGAAGGACGTGGCGGACATCATGAAGGACAATAACCTGGTACACAAACAAGGAACATAAACCTTGACTGTGGAGAACTGATTTAGAAGCTATGCGTTGCCCTTTTAAAAACCTTAGTCTTTTAACTCTGTAATTAAAGCTGTTTGAGCTTTTACATGAATAATCCCTTTTTCTTCGTCCTGTCTTTTCTATTTGGTCCTGCTTGAAGGTGTTAGAATAGATAAGATTTTGTTAAGGGAGGAGGGTGGGCCTCTGTGCTTGGTCCTTGAGAGGGATTGTTTGATTGGTTTTTGTGCTGTTTGCCAATGTTTTGGGAATTTATACTGGGGGGGGGGGGGGGGGGGGGGGGGGGGGGGGGGTGGAAACAGCAGGTGGAAGGATGCTAGGCACCGGGAGCAGGAGCTGCCAGGCTAGCTGGGAAGGCTAGTCCACGGAAGCAAAGTGGGGGGCGATCTGAAGATTAATGTAGTGGGGAGGGATGGAGGGGGTGGGGGGAGTGCTCCTGACGAGGAGAGGACTTTTACGAGGTTGGAGGAGGAGAGTAGATGATGGTAGCTGGCGAGGAGCGGGCCAGGTGAGGTGCGGAGCATGGGACAAGGAAAGGTCATAGCTGATTGGCGGGGGGGGGGGGGGATAGGGTTCCCCCTGACCAGGCTGGTTACGTGGAATGTTCGTGGACTGAATGGGCTGGTCAAAAGAGCCCGTATTTTTGCACATTTGAGACAGCTGAAGGCGGACGTGCCCATGTTGCAAGAGACTCCCTTGAAGCTGGGAGACCCAAGTTAGACTGAAGAAGGGATGGGTCGGACAGGTGTTCCATTCGGGATTGGACTTTAAAGCAAGGGGGGTGGCAATCCTGGTTAATAAAAAGGTGGCATTCGAGGTGGGGAATATAGAGGCAGACCCGGGGGGGTAGATTTATTATGGTTAGCGGGAAGTTGGAGGGAATGGCAGTGGCGTTGGTCAATATACACGCCCCAAACTGGGATGATGTCGCGTTTGTCAGGAGGGTGCTGAGGAAGATTCCGGACCTCGACTCGCACTGGCTGATTATGGGTGGTGGTGGTGGGGGGGGGGGGGGGGGGGGGGGGGGGGGGGGGGGTGCGATTTTAATACGGTTCTGGATCCGAGACTAGACCAGTCGAGTTCCAGGGGAAAGTATCAGCAATGGCAAAAGAACTGCGGGGGTTTATGGATCGCATGGGGGGGGGGGACCGCGCTCCACACTGGATAGACCTACGGGTAAGCACAGGAAAGACCCAGCGTCCACAGTGGAGGTTAGATGTGGAGCTGTTAGCGGAGGATGCTATTTGTGAGGTGAGGGAGGCTATTCAGGGGTACATAAAGAGCAATGGCACGGGAGAGACCGTGGCAGGGATGGTTTGGGAAGCATTGAAGGCTGTTATCAGAGGGGCATTTATTTAGATTCGGCCACAGGGAAAAGACTGAATGGGCAGAGTTGGACAGGCTGGTAGGTGAAATCTTACAGGTGGACAGGAGATATGCGGAGTCTCCGGATGAGGAGCTCCTGAAGGATCATCAGAGACTCGAAATGGACTTTGGGCTCCTGTCCACAGGCAAGGCAGAAGGGCAGTTGAGGAGGGTGAAAGGTGCAATATACGAATATGGGGAGAAAGCCAGTAGGATGTTAGCACATCAACTGAGGAAGCAGGAGGCGGCGAGAGAAATTGGGAACGTAAAGGATATGAGGGTGAAGGGTCGATAAATTATGTGCTTCGCTAAGTGTATAGTCGACTCTATTAATAAGAACCCCCAGCCGGGGAGGAGGGTATGAAGCAGTTTTTGGAGAGGCTACAGTTCCCGAGGTAGAGGAGGAGCTGGTGGAATGCCTGGGGGGCCCAACTGGGCTCGGGGAGGTGATAAGACGGGTTGGGGGCGATGTAATCGGGTATGGCCCCGGGACCTGATCAATACCCAGTGGAGTTTTATGAAAAGTTTTCTGGGTGACCGGGGCCACTCCTGGTTAAGGTCTTTTGTTTTTATATATACACATTTTATTGAGGTATTTATGGTTTTACAACAAAACAAAATAAACAATGGACATGAATTTATAAACATAGTGCAAAAGCCGTCTTCCTCCCTTACAGGTCCCACATTTACTAACCCCATATTCTAAACTAATCTAACCCCCAGCCCCCCCCCCCCCCCCCCCCCCCCCCCCCCAGCCCCCTTCTGCTGACGGTTAATTTTCCGCAAAGAAGTCGACAAACGGCTGCCACCTCCGGGCGGACGAACCCTAACATTGACCCTATCAAGGCGAACTTGATTTTCTCTAGACAGAGAAAGCTAGCCATGTCAGTTAACCAGGCCTCTGTCATCGGGGGCTTTGGGTCCCTCCAGGCTAATAGAATCCGTCTCCGGGCTACCAGTGAAGCAAAGGCTAGAACGTCTGCCTCTTTCTCCTCCTGGATTCCCGGGTCTTCCAACACTCTGAAAATCGCCACCTCTGGACTCGAAGCCACCCTTGTTTTTAACACCTTGGACATGACCTCCACACACCTCTGCCAGAATCTCCTAAGCTTCGGGCGTGTCCAGAACATATGAACATGGTTCACTGATCCTCCGGCACACCTTGCGCACCTATCTTCTACCCTAAAGAACCTGCTCATCCGGGCCACTGTCATGTGGGCCCGCTGACCAACCTTAAATTGTATCAGGCTGAGCCTGGCACATGTTGTGGACCCGTTGACTCTACTCGACGCGTTTGCACAGAGACTATCCTCTATCTCCTCCTAACTCCTCTTCCCACTTGCATTTCAACTCCTCGGTCTTCGTTTCCTCTGACCCCATGAGTTCCTTGAAAATGTCAGAAACCCTCCCTTCTCCCACCCACATTCTAGAAACTACCCTGTCCTGTATCCCCCTTGCTGATAGGAGCGGGAAGGTTGAGACCTGCCTGCGTAGGAAGCCCCGCACCTGCAGGTACCTAAATTAATTTCCCCTCATCAATCCAAATTTCTGCTCCAGCTCCCTAAGGCTAGAAAAGCTCCCCTCTATAAACGTATCCCCCATCCTCTCAATCCCTGCTCTCTGCCATCTGGATAAGGCCTTTAACGAGTCTAAGGAGCTGGGAATACTCCCCCCCCCCCACCCTATCTCAGGCATCGATCTCTCTCATCTTGAAGCGGGACAAAGACCCGGAGAGCTGTGGATTGTAGCCACCTGGGGTGGCCACGTCCCAATTCCAAAATGGATGCCCGCAAAGAGTACAGGGAAAATTGACCAGCTACAAGGAAAACAAGCAGGTGCAAGGTTTCCTGTGTATTAAGATTTGCAGAACCCAGACAGAACCGAAACCAATAGCCATCTACATACTAATGAGCGATCCCCAGAAACAATCAGAAACATTGATACAATCGGGACCAAGACAGACTCCCCGGCGCCAGTGGAAGCTAGGACAAAGGCAGACCAACAGACACATAGGGCCCGCCTAACGATCAGGGAACACCTCCGGTATTGGAGAAATCAATTAGAACAATTGGACATGGTCCACAAGGGCGCGAAACCCCTGGGGACTATAAACTAGAGTCCCCAAGTTCAGTTCGCTCTCTTGGCAGCTCTCAAAGAACTCTTGACCGTGACTCTCAGCGAGGAGAGACCTGCCTAGCAGCTGCATCAACCAAATAAGTCTCAAGTCAACGCACGCTACGAGATAGACGCTCCTAGCTACTATTCCGTACCAGTTTGAAGCCAGCAGATTCAGAACCGGCCATTGTTCCTCTGACCTGGTGGGCCATTTGAAAGCTAAGTATAGGCCTTTAGTAGCAGTGATAGTTTAGTAAGTAGTGTTTATGCATGAGTAGTGATTGACTGTGTGTATAATAAATGTGTATTGATTTAAATCTTACTAACTGGTGTATTGAGTTATTGATCAGCGCTTAGCCTTGAACCTCGTGGTGGTATCAGAAAGATACCTGGCGACTCTAGAGCAAAGGTTATTAAAACAGAGCAATTAAAGAGAAAGCATAACGAACGACAGGATCGTACACGCTGATTTCCTTTTTGAACGTAGATGCTAAATTGCTGACAAAGATATTGACCACACATATAAAGGATTGTGTCCCGGAGGTAATCGGGGAGGACCAGATGGGATTGGGGAAGGGCAGGCATCTGACGTCCAACATTAGACAGCTCCTGAATGTTATAATGATGCCAGCGGAGGGACACGAGGTTGAGGTGGTAGTAGCTATGGATGCAGAAAAGGTCTTTGACTGGGTGGAGTGGAAGTACCTATGAGATATTTTAGGCATGTTTTGGTTTGGGTAGGTATTTGTGGATTGGGTCCAGTTGCTGTACCAGGCTCCGGTGGCGAATGTAAGAACCAACCGGGTCCGATCAGAACATTTTAGTCTCTGTAGGGGGATATAAGACAGGGGTACCCGCTCTCCCCACTACTGTTTGCCCTAGCCATAGAGCCCTTGGCAATGGCCCTTAGGTAATCAAATGTTTGTCTGGAGATAGTGAGAGCTCAGGATCTCGCTCTACACGGACGATTTACTGCTTTATATCACAGACCCATTGGGGGGGGGATGGCTGGAATTATGGAGACACTGGAAGAATTTGGGCGGTTTTCAGGCTACAAGTTAAACATGGAAAGAGCGAGGTGTTTGTGAATCAGGCACGGGGGCAGGAAAGGAGACTGAGTGAGTTATCTGTTAAGGTGATGGGGACGAGCTTTAGGTATCTGGGGATCCAGATGGCTAAGGATTGGGGACAGCTCCACAAGTTAAATCTGGGTAAAGGGATTTCCGCAGGTGGGACATGCTCCCACTGACACTAGCAGGGAGGGTACAGAGGGTGAAGATGTCAGTCCTCCCGAGACCGTTGTTTTTTTTCCCAATGTCTCCCGATCTTTGTCCCGAAGGCCTTTTACAGGGAAATGAATGCGACGATCTCAGGTTTTGTATGGGCTGGTAAACCCAGAGGGTGAAGAAGGCACTCCTACACCGGGGCCGTGGGGAGGGGGGCTTGGCCCTCCCGAGTTTTATTAATTATTACTGGGCAGCCAACATATCGATGGTCAGGAAGTTGGTAGTGGGGGAGGGGTTGGTTTGTGAGCGAGGGGTTGGTTTGTGAGGCGGCATCCTGTAAGGGTACGATTTGGAGGCTTTATTTACGGCGCCCCTGCCACTCTCGCCAGCTCAGTACTACACAAGACCAGTGGTGGTGGTAACCCTGAGGGTGTGCGGACAATGGGGACAGCACGCGGGATTGGAGAAGGCGTCAGTGTGGTCACCGATCTGTGACAATCACCGTTTAGTTCCAGGTGGGGCTGGATGGGGGCTTTAGGACGTGGCAGCGGGTAGGGTTGAAAGATTTAGGGATCTCTTTATTCAGGAGGGTTTCCCAAGCCTAGTGGCATTAGAGGAAGAGTTTGAGTTGCCAGGTGGGAACTTGTTTCGGTACCTACAGGTACGGGACTTTGTCTGAAGGCAGGTTTCAAGCTATCCTCGCCTCCCCCTGAGGGGAATACAGGATAAGGTGATGTCAAAAACGGGGGTTGGGGAGGTGAGGGTCTCAAAAATATATAAGGAGTTGATGGAGTGGGAAGGAGTCCTTATCGGGGAGGTGAAGAGGAAGTGGGAGGAAGAGTTGGGTGGGGAGCTGGAAATCGAACTATGAATTTATTCTCATCTTGTGCCAGACTTAGCCTGATCCAGTTCAAGATGGTTCATAGGGCTCACATGAAGGTAGCCTGGATGAGCAGATTTTTTGAGGAAGTGGAGGATAGGTGCAGACGCTGTGGGGGAAGCCCGGCGAATCATGTACATATGTTCTGGGCGTGTCCAAAGTTGAGCGGATTCTGGCAGGGATTTGTGGACATTTTGTCAGGGAAAACGTCCTGGAAGGGAGGGTGATTCCAACTCCAGAATTGGCAATATTTGAGGTATCGAAAGATCCTGGGGCCCGGGGGAGGAGGGAGTTCTGGCCTTCTCCTACCTGGTGGCCCGGAGACGGATTTTGCTGGGATGGAGAGACTCGGAACCCCTAAAGTCTGGAGCGTGGGTCAGTGACATGCCGAGATTTTGCAGGCTGGAAAAGATTAAGTTCGCCTTGAGAGGATCAATTCAGGCGTTCGGCCAGAGGTGGCAGCCGTTCATCGACTTCTTCAAGGAAAATTGAATGTCAGAAGTAAATGGGGGGGCTAATTCGCTGATGCGTTATTACTGTTAAATTCCAAGTCCTTTCATCTCCCACTCTGCTTGTCGCTGTATTGCTCTATTGCATCAACTTTTCTCTTCTAACTTCACCTTATCCATTGCTGCAGCACCCACCACATCAGTCCGCATACTTCCAGTTGACAGACCTATTCGCAGAGTTAGTTACACATTTCACCTGGTCATCGATTCCATCCCTGTTTAAGTGGGGCCCATCCCAACAGAATAGCTCCCTTCCCCTTTCCTCAGCACTGGTGCCATTGTCTCATGAATGAAAACTCTTTCTTCCCACACCACTCTTTGAGCCACATGCTTAATTCCCTAATCTTCTGGGCTCTATGCCAATTGGCTAATGGTTCGGATAACAATCCAGGAGATTATTACCTTTGATGTTTTGCATTTTAATTTGGATTCTAACTGCTCAACTCACTCAGTACAACATCATTCCTCGTTCTACTTACATCACTGGTTCCCATCTGGGCCACTGGATCCTCCCTTTCCCATGCCAAGTTCCTCTGCATCTGTAAAGATGCATACACAGGCTCTCGGCAAACAATATAGCCTTCGGAACTTCCGGACGCAGTCTTGTGGGTGGAGAGAACAATACCTATGCCTCTGACTATACTATTACCTATAACTATCTCACCCCCCTTACTAGAATGGATCACGGTCAATTTAGCACCAAAACTGCAGTCCTTGTTCTCATCATACAGGTAGCAAATATCTCTTACCTATTGTCAAAGTCAAAAGCCAAAGCTGCTCCATCACTACATCCTAGATCCCCATTCCTGCTTGACTTGTAGTCATACCCACCTCTCCCTGACCACAAATCAACTCTAAAGTTCCACTTAACGTAATTTACAAAACTCAAACTACTGAATGGTTATGAGTTTTGATGAAATGAAAAATGAAAATCACTTATTGTCACGAGTAGGCTTCAATGAAGTTACTGTGAAAAGCCCCTAGTCGCCACATTCCGACGGCTGTTCGGGGAGGCTGTTACGGGAAACGAACCATACTGCTGGCCTGCTTGGTCTGCTTTCAAAGCCAGTGATTTAGCCCTGTGCTAAACAGCCCCTGAGGATGAGGGTGGCAAATAGCCTAATCCTAATTATATGGGTAATATTGAACATCAGAATCTAGAGAAACTTTTGTTAAGCTGGGATGATACAAGTTCTACAACTGCACACTGTTCAGCAAGAATGGAAGTCCTCATCATGACATACCTTATAAAGCACATCTTGGGGAATCACAAAACCAGATGCAAATTTAAAACCACAATGAAAGATTTAACCAAATAAAGATGCCTCACAAAGAAAAGCAAAGTGGCATCCATAACACACTGAAAAATGTATTTCTTACTTGTACTAGTAGTTAGCTACTGAACAAGAATGACATCCGTGAAGATTAAAAACCACAGATCAGCAAATTAAATGACAAATCTTGGTTTACAATGCAGTAGCATATGCTGACAGGCATTTTCAATTAAGACAACGAAATAAAACATAAAAATATCACTAGACTGCCCAGTTAGCTTGCATCAATCAAAACTTTTTTTTTAATCCTGGATTGTTTTATGATTAAGAAAACTCTATTTTACTAATAGCAATGGGCTGAATGGAGGGTACATGCACTCATGGTCCAAATGAGACATAATCCTAATTCCAGATCAATACAATTATCTCTAAAGATTATGTTCCTCATTTAAAAATTTTCCATTTTATTTGTACAATATTGTTACATTAAGACTGTCCTACACATCTGGCACTGAAATCTAATTATGTGCCTGGAGACTTACAATCTGACAGCTTCCAACAGAACCCATGTAACAAATATATTTGCACAATTTCCAAAATTATTTTGTGCGGCTAAAATCCCCATTGCCTAACAGAACACAGAGACTCTGTAAAGAAATCTCAAGTACAAAGCTACACCCCATCCATCATTCAGTCGTTTATTATAATTGTATCCTGATGTATCAGCTGTCTTTAGCCATTGTTGTACTATACAGAATGAAAATAGAAATTAGTCAGTTTAATTGAAATAATTGATATATCAAATGCAAGTTAAATTTCAGAATGATGTGGGATATGTTCAGCAGTTTTCATAAAATGGAACATTTTCCCCCCAAATGTTCCATTTAATGAAAATTGCTGAACACATCCCACATCATTCTGAAATTTAACTTGCATTTGATATATCAATTATTTAAATTAAACTGACTAATTTCTATCTTGACTTTAATACAAGTTTGCAGAACAGCATCTATCCAATAAACCTATATTGCTGTGTCTATCCACTAAGCCAGGGGTGGGCAAACTACGGCCCGCGGGCCGCATGCGGCCCGCCAAAGGTATTTCTGCGGCCCACCAAGTCATTAAAAAAAAAAAAAAAAATGTTTTTTTAAAAAATTTTTTTTTTTTTTTTTTTTAAATTTTTTTTTAAGGTTAATGCGGGGGGGCTGTTGGGTTACTTACTGGTATAGGGTGGATACGTTGACTTGAGTAGGGTGATCATTGCTCGGCACAACGTCGAGGGCCGAAGGGCCTGTTCTGTGCTGTTCTATGTTCTATATGAGGCGCCCAGAATCATAACCGGGTGAAGTAATTATTTTACTTAATATACTATGCGGCCCTTTGTGAATTGTGAATTTCTGAATGTGGCCCTTGCACGGAAAAGTTTGCCCACCCCTGCACTAAGCCAATCAATAATTTACTGTTGTTGGAGTCCAAATATGTTTTGGACCCCCTTGACCAGAGGTCGTCAACCTGCAGTCCGGGGGTCACATGTGGTCCATCAGGGTTCTGAGTGCAGCCCATGTGCAGAGTTGCCACATTCCACTGGTTCCTATCCATGTAGCTTTTTCCCTACCAGTATTACTGAAGTGATACGCACATAAAGCAAAGGCACGTGAAGCAAGGTGGGTGCTGATTGCACACAACATTGACTGCGAGAGCCATGCACTCCCTTTGCGTCCTATCAAGCATAAATGTCTATTATTAGTTCTAATAATGTGATTAAGAATTTTCCAGAACTTATGAAATACTCGGCATGTATTAAATATTGTCAATCTTATTCAAGGGTCATAGTTAGTGAAGATGGCCGACTTTAATCTTGCGGCCCACTGAGATGAAGGATGTGGCCATTCACTAGCCTAGGTTGCCCATTATTACTCTTGACAGTATGAGACTAAGAAGTTGCAATAACACCTTGATGCACAGGCTGGATTCCAGTGCATTAAAAACAGGAAATGATTCCTTTATAATCTACACTGTCAAATAATAGCAGATGCAATAATAAAAGTACAAAACTAAATAAATGGTTTGCTATCAAAGCATAATTTTTCACAACTGACACAAGTTTAGGCTGTGAATAGATCTCATACAAAGCGTAGTTATAGGCAAAGATTAAAAGCAGTTTCTTTAATTTGTAGTTAATCTCTTCGGTCATCTGAATCCTACGGTCAACGGGCCCCCAGCAGTAAAGTCACTGGTGCAATGCTTCATATTCCAGCAACGAGTGCAAAATATGAAACAATGGCAATACACTAACCAAATACAACTATTAAATTAACATCACCGCACCTTTGTTTCGGAAAAGTTTTAAAAACGCAAAAAATGAGATGTTGAAATCCAGCCTTTTCCTTCCAAGATTTAGTTGAAGAACTGAAGCCTTGAAATTGCACAGCTTACTTTAAACAGTTACGTCCCACATTAAAACACTGAAAGAAACGCTGCTCAAGTTTCTAAATTTAAAAAAAAAAAATTTAGAGTACCCAATTCATTTTCTCAATTAAGCGGCAATTTAGCGTGGCCAATCCACCTATCCTGCACATCTTTGGGTTGTGGGGGCAAAACCCACGCAAACACGGGGAGAATATGCAAACTCTACACTGCCAGTGACCCAGAGCCGGAATCGAACCTGGAACCTCGGCACAGAGCTAACCCACTGCGCCAGCGTGCTGCCCAAGTTTCTAAATTTAAGCTTGTATCCTATGCCCTTATTTAACGATCAGTTAATTGGCAGGAATACCCTACAAGACTTTCTGGATGGTTACATCCAGCTATGTAAGAGTAATCTTCAGATAATAAATTCATCATGAATTATCCAGTTGTTATGAAGATCATATTGCTGAGCAATGAAAACAAGGTTTTGTCAGTGAGGGTGGACCAATTCTAGAGGAATTGTCAATTGTAAGTAAACAACTGCTGAAAACCATTCCCACTTTCCCATCTCTCAGTATTAGATATTGGTGGACCTAAATGTACAAGTAAATTAGGGATGTCTGCCTTCTCTTTGACTCGCCTTCTCTTCCTTGAACAAAAGGCCTTCCAGCAACAAGCACCCACAATGAAGCTGTAACATTTTGCATCAGTTTAATTTTTCTATTCAGCAGTATGGTACGCAGAACCGAAACTTAAATACCAGTTGACAGATTCTGATTTTTCAGGCAAATGGTATGTGTCGTACAGACTGTTGACAACTCAAAAAGAAAAAAAGTTATTGCATCAGTTGTTTTTGCAGCATAATTGCTCTGCAAGCAATTGCTTGTACTCTCTGATTTTAAGGAACTCAGCATGCAATGCATCTGCTATCAAAAGTGAACTCTGAAAGCATACACCAAGCTCACGTTTTTATACACTTAAAAAAATCATACCATAACTCCCATCATCTGTGCTTATTCAGGTGGCTGTTTTCTCCATGTTTTCTGAAAGCCCGCTGTAGTACTTCTTTCGAATCATTGAAATGGGAACAAGATCACAAATGTTTTGTTTGGCTTTTATCGTCTTTGATAACATTAGGTAAAATCAAGCAATTATTTTGCACATTGGAAACTGAAAATCTCGCAAAAATGATCAGTTTTACAGCATTTACAGAAACTGGTAAAGTCTGGGAACAATCAATTAGCACTAATTCATGCAAGGATACGACCCAGTATTGTAATTAAAACACTCATTAACTTCCTAACCTTTCAAAAATCTAGTGGATATTATATTTTCTAATTGTTGAACCATTAACAGATACTAGTAAAGGAAACACAAAGTTCTGTACAACCCAGATATCCCTTGAAATGGTAACATTAATTCCAGGACTAAAATTAATCAAACTAACACATTTTACTCTCAGACTGTACTTCTGATGCCTTCTTATCCCTGCAAAATTGCAAAAGGCATTCAAAATATTTGAACTATTTCACAATGAATGAGCTTTTCCCTTCTTAAATTGATGGTGTGGAAATAGTCTACTCAATTACTTCGACTCCTCCAGAAAGCGAAAAGAAAAATAAGCAATAACCCTGTCGAACAGTGCAATTCCACAAGTGATTTGGAGTTTTTTTTTGTTCTTTTAACATTAATTATGTCAGATGCTCTCGCCAGCAAAACATCTCCCACAGGGAAAACTGGCTACAGAAGTTTAATGGTGAAGTGCAGCGCCTTGATTTTGGCCAAAGTCCAATCACACTTCATTTTTGTTCAACACAGCAAACCCCTAATGAGTCCATTTCACAATAAACCCCAGTCATAGAGATTTCTCACTTCACTGCATTTTGGACAAGTACAGCTTATTCTGTCATGTACAGCGGAACAGAAAGGTCTATAACTACACCACAAGCATTTACCATCTATCATCAGTTGTGGCTTAGGTCTCAGCTGAAGGTAAAAGTATTGAAACTGTGGAGTACCAATCCACTCAGATAATCTGTAAGGCACACATTAGCACTACCATAATGTCCATTAGTCAGTAGTTAATGATTGCAAATAGAGCTAAATCAAGTGTGCTCATTAACTTTTGGTCAAGGGCCACAATTCCAAGCAGTGACATGTCTGAAGGCCACTCTTTCAAATTTACTTCCCATATATACTGCCTCAATTATGATACCGTATACCAACAGAAATCCAAAGGTATCAAGCCAAAAACATTTTAGCTTAGTACTCAGCACAGTAATTATGTTTAATGACTTTTGTGATCTTGTGTGCATTTGTTTCCAACTCTGCACTGTAGAGGAGGTTATTTCAGCTATGCATCATTCTAAGTGCTGCATTTCAATCCACTTTAACACCTGTAAGAAAGGCACTGAGAAGGGAACTGGTAAACAAAAATAATTGTTGGACATTGTCTTTTTTTAAACTGACTTTCACCCCATTCTAGCTCAGATCTTGGGATGCTTTTGCACCCAAGCAGTGAAACAGAGCACTAGCTGGTGCTCCAAGTGGCTGGCTTACCAGAGTGGGCCAAACAGCTGGCTTGTAATGCAGAACAAGGCCAGCAGCATGGGTTCAATTCCCGTACCGGCCTACCCGAACAGGCACCGAAATGTGGCAAAAAGGGGCTTTTCACAGCAACTTCATTGAAGCCTACTTGTGACAATAAGCGATTATTATTATTATTATTATTATTAAGTGTGAATCAGCATTCTAGCATAATCAAATAGGATTCAAAAGCAGCTCGTGGAAGGATATGGAGAATCTATTTTGTGGTTGTCTTGTCTCAGTGCAGAAGCTATCGTTAGTAGGGCTGGTCACTGACTTGCTGCACAATACCTATTAATGCAAACAGGTCAAAACAGAAAGACAAAATAACACTTTTCTAAACAGGAGATAATAAAACTGCATAATCAGAAATCTCAGTGTTAATTGAATAAAGTTGTAAAACTGTACTGCATGGTGGGCGCTATAAAGCAGGCATCTTCAAAGTGGTGGGTCACGAGCGAGTGTCAGGAGGGTCGCAGAGCCGTCCATCACGGTGATCCCAATCGCAGGAGTTCACGCGCAACAGCCGCATTTTTATTCCGGCTGCGAGCGGCTTCAAATATGGCGGCCGCAACCATCTAAAAAAAATGCGGGAACACCGTGCATGCGTGGCCGCTCATCAGTGTGCATGCGTTCCGGGAGTGTTGGGACCTGAACACGGGGTCAAAGTGTGATCACGGCAGCTGACTGCAAGGATATGACCTCTATCTGTTTTGCATCCCTGAACATTAGTCAAATCATCTGGAGAGAGTCTATATTCTTCATGGTTTAATCATGGACAGAACTGAACTTTTGGCAAGTGATATCTTTTTTTTAAATTTAGAGTATCCAATTCATTTTTTCAATTAAGGGGCAATTTTAACGTGGCCAATCCACCTAACCTGCACATCTTTGGGTTGTGGGGGTGAAACCCACGCAGACACGGGGAGAATGTGCAAACTCCTCACAGACAGTGACCCAGGGCCGGGATTCGAACCCGGGTCCTCAGCGCCGTAGGCAGCAATGCTAACCACTGTGCCACCGTGCTGCCCGGCAAGTGATATCATGAAAGCCATGGAATATCATCACATTGTCACCCTCTGTGTACTGAAGGGTGGCAATAAGTTTTTTGCTGACCTTTCAGACTACATTGAAGCATTGAATCAACACAGTGAGCAGTCAATCCCAATGACGGCGGACTTCATCCACTTGAAGAGTTACTATAATGATCAGTCAACAGGGCAGCTACTCAGAGTTTACCAACTGAGGTACAAAATTCATGTTTTCCTCCTCGAGAAATTGTCCTCTCTGGCTGATTCATTTGCTGATGAAACTTGGATGCTAACTATCATCTTTTCTAACTATCATCTAAATGAACTAAACCTAAAATTGCAAGGGAAGGATGATAATTGCTTTGGGCACTGTGAAGAAATTGCAGCTTTCCAAAACTCATTGAAAGTTTGGCAATTGTAAGTGCAAAGCCAAAATTACGACATGTTCCACACACTGCTACGACACATCGAAGAAAATAGCATTAGTAAGGAACATGTAAATGGACTGACAAGCCTGACTCCAAATGAAGCTGACTGAACTTCTGCGCCTCAGCTTTGACAGCACATTATAAACACGGCACAAGTCAATGAAACTGTCAGCATTCTGGAGTAGCATCTCTGAGGAGTATCCAATGCTGAGTAAAACAAGCATTTTGTTGCTTTTGTCCTTGACAACGAACTACATGTGCAAGGTTGGATTTTCCATTCTCACAAAGATGAAGACGGCACAAAGGAACCTGCTGAATCCTGCACCCGATATGTGTCTGGCCCTCTCCTCCTGTGAACCTGATTGGAGTGGACCAAGAAGGACCAAGCAGGCTCTCCTCTCGCATTAAAGGTAAGAGAAAATGGTGGTCTCAAAAACCGGCCAGCGTAAGTCCCAAAGGTCGGCCGGCGTGGGTCACGAGGGTCGACCGGCGTGGGTCACGAGGGTCGACCGGCGTGGGTCACGAAGGTCGGCCGGCATGAGTCACGAAGGTCGGCTGGCATGGGTCACGAAGGTCGGCCGGTGTGGGTCTTACCTTACCAAAACACAATAGTTGCTACCATCTTTGTATATTTAAAGTGTTTTTTAAATTTGTTCTGTACAGTGGATTACATAACAGAACCCTACTATTTGTATCTAAAGAAAGGGTTTCACCCTTTCCCTCCCAATACAGAAATTGTGAAAGACATCAAAATTAATGCAAAGTTTTTCCATCGGAATTTGTGGCAAGCTGCTGCCACCCTCCTCAAAGTCTGGCCACCATCACCACCCCGGTAACACTGGCTAGTCCAGGAGAACCATTTCTGGCAACACAGCATATTTGAGGCAGCTTCTTCAGCAAATCTGCAGTTTAGAGAAGAGCAGCACTCATTTTTGGGGGAAACAAATTTCTCCCACCCCGCCTCAAAATCTTGTAGCAATATGAGCCCCTTACTGTAATAAATCATTCAAATGCAATGATTTGTCCAACAACCACCAGAAAATTCAACATGTGATTTTTTTAAATACCGAGCCTCCACTCTGGTCTGGTTGAAATTGAAAACAGTAAAGAAACTTTATCCTCTTTCTAAAAAAGAGACCTTGCATTTAGTTAGCCCTTTTTACAAACAAAGGACAGCCTAAAGCACTTCACAACAAATGAAGTATTTTGAAATGTAATCACTTTATAAAGTAAAAACGCAGCAGGAAAATTACTTACAGATTGTGGCAAAATATCAATGAAATGATTGGACACAATCTATTTTCATGGTGTTGGTGGAGGGATAAATATTGGCCAAGTCAACGGGAGAACCCCCATGCTCTTCATAAAATGGAACCTAGGGAACTTTCATGGCCGCCTGAAACAGGCAAACAACGTCTTGGGCCTCTCATCCAAAAGATAGCACCTACAACAAGCAGCACTCCCTCAATATTGCACTTAGGTGCCAGCCTGGATCGCGTCCAGGTCTCTGGAGTAAAACATAAACGCACAACCTTCTGAATCAGATGCCAGAGTGCTAGATGGCAATGAAGGAGGGTTTGGAAGGGACTTTCAAAGGAGTCTTGGTGAGTTAGTGCAGTGCATCTTGTGCACGGTACACACGGCTGGTACTGTGCACCGATTGTGGAAGGAGTGAATGATTAAGGTGGTGAATGGGGTGTAATTGAGCAGGCTACCTTGTCCTGGATGGACTGAGCTTAAGTGATGATGGAGTTGTACTCATCCAGGCAAGCGGAGAGTATTCCAGCATATTCCTTACTTGAGCCTTGTAGATGTTGGAGAGACTTTAGGGAGGCAAAAGATGACAGAATCCCAAGTTTCAGGTCTGCTCTTACAACTGCAGTGTTTAGTTGACTAGTCCAGTTCAATTTTTGATCAATGGTAACCCGCAGGATGTTGATGGTGGGGGATTCAGTGATGGTATTGCTTTTGAATGTCAAGGAGACATAGTTAGATTTTTTTTTGTTGGAGATGGACATTGCCTGACATTTGTGTGGCATAAGTGTCACTTGCCACTTGTCAGCCCAAGGCTACATATTGTTCAGGTCTTGCTGTACATGGACATGGACTGCTTCAGCATCTAAAAAGAGCTGTGAATAGTGCTGAACACTGCAATCATCAGCAAGCATCACCAATTCTAACCTTGTCATGAAAAGATTACTGATGAAGCAACTGGTTGGGTCTAGGACACTACCCTGAGGAACTCCTACAGTGTTGTCCCAGGGCTGAAGTGATTGGCCTCCAACAACCACAATCATCTTCCTTGTTGCTAGACATGACTTCAACCAGTGAATAATTTTCCCCGATTGCTACTGACTTGAATTCAATTAGGGCTCCTTCATGCTAAATTTGGCCACAAGTTGCCTTGATGTCAAGGGCCCTCACTCTGACCTCATCTTGAATTCGGCTTTCATCCATTTGTAGGAGTGCAATGAGCTCTGGAGCTGAGGAGCTCTGAAGCTGAGAAGCCCTCACGAAACCCAAACTGAGCAACAACGAGCCATGTGATAGGGTTGTTGATGCTCTACCTCACAAGAGTAGGTTATGGCAATTTGGATTTGAACTGTTTTTTGGGAGTAGAACATAATTGGGCAATTTGCCACATTGTTAGGTGGATGCCATTGTTGTAGCTGTACTGGAACAGCTTGGCTAGGGGTGTGGCTCGTTCTGGAGCACATGTCTTTAGTACAACAGCCAGTATGTTGGCAGGACTCATGGCCTTTTCTGTAACCAGTGCCTTTAGCTGTTTCTTGCTGTAACGTGGACGGAGTCAAATTGGTTCGTAGCATGCTCTCCACATTTCTCACTGAATCAGGGTTGGACCCTGACTTGATGGAAATGGTGATGAAGATTGTCCTCAGCATGAATATGGGAACTTATCTCCACAAGGATTGTGCAGTGGTCACTCCTCTAAATACTGTCATGATCAGGCACATCTGAAACAGGTAGGTTGCTGAGGACAAGGTCAAGTAGATTCTTCTCTCTTGTCTCTCTCACCACCGGCTCACTCTAGCAGATTTGTCTTCCAGGACAGGACCAGCTTTGCCAGTAGTGGTGCTACTGAAGCACTCTTGGTGATAGACTTACTACTGTCAATATTCACAAATGCCAATATGAATTGACCCAAGTGATTTATAATTCCAGATTTTAAATATGACAGGTTACTTTAATGAAGTATTTTCTCGCTTACATGCTTATTTTGCTGGAGCGTAATAAATTATGAAGCTCTATCATTCACCATTCATTTTTAGACCAGGCTGTATAGTCAGGTACATCAGAATATAGTGTTCCCATCAATGCTGCTGAGAACCAAGATTTATACAGATTTTCTCAAAGCCACTAAAGGTAGTATCTGTACTGTATCAGTATTATGAACACGCACTGAACTAATTACAAGAAAATCATTTTTGCAAGGAAACAACATTGGAGGTAGGGAAAAAGAAAAACACTTCTGAGTGAGCTCACAATAAACCAAGCATAGAAAATCTTCAGTTGTTATCGGAGCTATTTTGCTGTGAAATTAAATCAATAAAATAGTCTCTGACTCCTCACATAGCTACAGCCCAATCTCTACTGCCTCACAGCACAGAGGCAAGATTCTTCACACAAGGAGAAAAACAGAGTTGGCGACAGAAAAATAAGTAAATGACACATGTGATAAATGTTAAAGGTCTGGGACTCTCCCTCTTTCTTTTAAGGTGGTCCTTTTAGGGAAAATTCTAACAGTTCAATCAGTTTTAGTTATTAATAAATTACATAGGTTTTTAATCTTTGGAAATCTTGCATGTGCACCACTACACATTTGGAGAACATTTTATGAACAAATACAATACAGAACATTTTTGCACTGAAAGGCTAACCTTTTTAGCCATTCTTTCACTGAGAATTCCTATACAGCCACTGCCTGTTATCAGGGAATTTAAAGTAGGGAACAAATTAAATAGATTTATTGGGGGAAAATAGACATTACGATTGGGAGGGTGCCACATGAGTGCACCTCAATAAGTTTAATGGTATGGGAAACATCTTTTTTCAATTGTATATACGGTGAAGTAAGAGCGAAGTCAGAGATATTGGCCAGGCACAGATGTGTCTCAAATTTGATCTTAGCTGTTACTGGGAACTGCTAGAAAAACGGACAAATCACCAACTTCCAATAGCCTAAGGCACACTCCAGACTGTGACAGTTAGCACTGTGTGTACGTACTAAGAACAGAACTGCAGGCACAACATCTGGACCAGGCAGTGAATGATTTGTATTCTTTATGGACTTTTGGTATTAATATTAGACTACATGATCTGATTTACTTGCAATAGATAAAAGAAACAAATTTTGTTTCCTACATAAATACTCATTTATTAAAATATACCTGGTCTGTAGTTTTAGAGTTTGTTTTCTCCTCATTTAGTGTTCTTTAACACAACATTTCAGAAACTTTATGTCGATTGCAAATTTTACCTCGTCATTTTTCAATAGCCTGATCTTTTCTTTTATTATTTGCAAAATAATTCACTGTCAGTTGCAATTGAGTAGGCGCAATCTAATTAATGGCATTAAACTGGTGTTCACTTTCACACAAAATTGAGGTAAATGAATTAAATTATCAAGATTTTGTTTAATGCACCAAATTTAAACATTCCCCACTGCTTTAAGCAAGTCACTGTTACATGCATTGAATTACATAGTCATTCAAATAAAGATTGCAGAAAATCTTCCCCCTCCCTAATTGATTCCTTCTCCCTTAAAGTCAATGTGCAATTCCATAGACACAAGCTGCTCTCCAGTGTTCCAACCATGCGTTCATTTAATCAGGTACAACACCAGAATTTCTCAGTATGAAGTATCCTTAATATAGAAAAATGGCAGTACCCAACTCTAAAACAATCAGCACAATAAATGCAGAGATAAAAAAAAATAGATCTCAGGAAGGGCAGCCAAAGGCTTTGTCAAGGTGGGTTTTAGAGAAAGACACAAAGCTGGATTTTCCAACTTCCATCTCACAAACATGTGATTTTCTAAACATTAAAATGAACAACCATAGTGATTCGAGAGCTACGTGGGTGCAGATAGAATCGAGGTCATGTATTCGGTCTGGTCTGGGGGAATTAGTGACGGCCTCGCTCCCGTTCTCACCAAAAACGTATTCGCCAAATCCAGTGGTTGTTTCCACTCTGAAGATATGGAGACAATTTCAACAACATTTTAAATTGGGTTCAGCGTAGAAGCTGACTCCCATCTGTGCTAACCATTGTTTGGGCCTGCGAGATTAGATGCCACAATCTGGGGGTGGGAAGTGGAGGGGCTGGAGAGAGTGGGTGACTTGTTCCTGGAGGGGCAGTTTGCCAATCTGGAGGAATTGACAAAAAGGTTTGGGCTCTAGGGTTCAGATATCTTCCAAGATCGCAATTTTGCAAAACAGATTTTCGGACAATTCCCATAGGCCCATATACCATGATAAGTTGTAATGTGATTCAATTTAGTTGACAACAATCCATCCCTCGGAATCAAAACTTGTAACCTTACAAAAGCAGAACACTATTGGTGTAAAAATCTGGAAGAAGAACAGCAAATGCTGGAAATGCTCAGTAGGTGTGGCAACATCTGGGGAGAGCGAAAGAGAGTTCAACTTTCAAACTGATCTTCGGAACTGGAAAAATCTTGCCTCACCCAGTCAAAGAGTATGTGGGACATTTAACTGCTGTGCCATTGGGAAAGTCTTGTCCAGCAGCTGGAAGCTTTCCTAAATCCTGTGCACATTTTATTGATAGAAAAGGAACATTACAATTGGAACTGCAATGCTTCATAGCTCTGGATATCTTACACACTATTCCTTGTAGTCGTAATGACAGAGATTAAATCATATAGCCAGTTTACCCCTGTTGTTCTTGTCAGCAACCAGGCAGATTTACAACAGCAGCTCTCCCGTCATAAAGGCTGTACAGTTTTAGCAGTCTTTAGGAAATAAAACAAAAATACTTCCAAGATGGCATAAATCATTTCAAATTTCCCTGACATTTAGCAGATTAAGAAATAACTAATCATTCCACTGTGGTGTTACCAGGGAGTCAAGAACAAATGTCATCTTAGAGTAAAGAAGGGTGAACTAACACAGAGCCAATAGGCTTTCGTGCCATAAATTTTCCAGGTTTCCATGTTTGATGGCATGAGATAATTGGACTCGGGTGCACAGATATAATACAGTACACATTTCATTACTTTGTCATTTGTTATTCTAAATCTCAATTGTTATATTCAAGAATGCAGTTCATGAAAGATAGAACTGGAGCTGATTTTTACTCAGTCTAGGATTTTTTTTCAGAGTGAAGCATTACAAGCATTTATTTCCTGCGCTCGCAACTTCAGTTTCAGGATGTGTCTCTTCATATCTGTTCAAATGAAATCCCAATTAATGCCCTCCACATGCAAATAATTAAACATAATTGATAGACAATTAATATCTATGTCACTCTGGTCTGATTATGCCTATGAAGTGTACATACAAGTTATTGCTGCTGAAATAGCACCGTGGTTATCACTGTTGCTTCACAGCTCCAGGATCCCAGATTCGATTCCCGGCTTGGGTCACTGTCTGTGCGGAATCTGCATTTTCTCCCCGTGTCTGCGTAGGTTTCCTCCTAGTGCTCCAGTTTCTTCCCACAAGTCCCGAAAGACGTGCTTGTTAGGTGAATTGGATATTCTGAATTCTCTCTCAGTGTACCCAAACAGGAATCGGAGTGTGGCGACTAGGGGATTTTCACAATAACTTTATTGCAGTGTTAATGTAAGCCTATTTGTGACAATAATAAAGATTATTATTGCTATAAATGGCAGGTCATTGGTGGTCATTTTCCAAAATTCTTTCGGCTCTGGAATTGCTCCTACAGATTGGAGGGTAGATAATATAACTATTAGTTATTCAAAAAGGGAAGTAGAGAGAAAACAAGGAACTATAGACCAGTGAGTCTAACATCGGTAGGAGTGAAGTTGCTAGAGTTCATTATCAAGGATTTCATAGCACACGTTTAGAAAGCAGTGGTGTAATCAGACAAAGCCAGGATGGATTTATGAAAGGGAAGTCATGCTTCACTACTAGAATTCTTTGAGGATGCAATGAGTAGAGTTGACCAGGGAGAACTGGTGGAAGTGGTTTATTTAGACTTTCGGAAGGTTTCGACAAGGTCTCACAAAACAGATTAGTGTGTAAAATTAAAGCAGATGGGATTGTGGGTAGTGTCTTGAAATGGATTGAAAGCTGGTTAGCAGACAGGAAGCAAAAGGTTGGAATAAATGGGTCTTTATCTGATTGGCAGGCAGTAACTAGTGGGGTACCACAAGGATTTGTGCTCGGACACCAACTGTTCACATTATATATTAATGATTTGGACGAGGAAACTAAGTGTATCATCTCCAAATTTGCAAATGATCCATAGTTGGATGAGAGGGTGAGCTGTGAGGAGAATGCTTGAGTGTGATTTGGGCAGGCTGAGCGGGCATATGCATGGCAGAAGCAGTATAATTGGACAAATGTGAGGTTATCTAGTTTGGTAGCAATAATAGGAAGGCAGATTATTATTTGTTTTTTTTTTTAAATTTGGAGTAATCAATTCTTTTTTCTTGATTAAGGAGCAGTTTAGCATGGCTAATCCACCTACCTGCACATTGTTTTGGGTTGTGGGGCTGAGACCCACACAGACACGGGGAAAATATGCAAACTCCACACAGATCAAACCCGGGTCCTCAGCGCCATGAGGCAGCAGTGCTAACCACTGTGCCGCCATGCTGCCCTCAGCAGATTATTATTTGAATGGGTGTAAATTGAGAGAGGTGGATACTCAGCGAGACCTTGGTGCCCTCATGCATCAGTCGCTGAAAGTAAGCGCGTAGGTACAGCAGGTAGTAAAGAAGGCAAATAGTATGTTGGCCTTCATAGCGAGAGGGTTTGGGTATGGGAATAGGGATTTTTTACTACAATTGGAGAGGGCATTGGTGAGAGGGCACCTGGAGTATTGTGTGCAATTTTGGTGTCTTTTGTGAGGGCCACGAAGAATCCAGCACGAGTTTTCAGGATACAACGAAATAACATTTATATACAATAACATATATATACACAAAAGCAGCAGCAACTTCCCTTGCTGCTCACTCCTCTCTTTCCCTGGTTCCAAACTGGCCAGCTCTATTAATGCAGGGAGTCTGCTAATGATTTCTCTGCCCCCCTCATTGGGGAAGCTCATACTCCCATAGGATTGTAGTAATGAGCTCCTGGGGAGGGGAATCTTTGGCAGGGATAGTCTTCTGGACCGAACATGGTCTACATGTTTGCGCTGGAGACGCCCTGGGCTTGTACCTGGAAAGAGATAGGGCACGTTTGGCGAAAGGTTACACCAGGGACCCACTGGGCACCACCAGCAAAATTCCGAACAAACACTGGGTCAACAGACATAAACTGCCGAATTGGCCGATGCCGAGAAAAACCACGTCCCTGCCGTTCTTGTGTGCGGCATACTTTTGCACCAATGTCCGGGAAAACCATGCTAAGGCAGGTGCGAAGTCTCCAGCCCATTAGGAGTTCTGCGGGAGCTACCCCAGTCACTGCATGGGGGGGTGGTCCGATATGAAAACAAAAACCGAGCCAGTCTCGTGTCCATTGACCCGGAAGACTGCTTCTTTAGGCCTCATTTGAATGTCTGCACTGCGCACTCCGCCAACCCATCTGAAGCCGGGTGGTAAGGGGCAGTCCGGATATGGCGTATGCCGTTCATCTTCATGAACCTCGCAAACTCCTCACTTGTGAACGGAGTGCCATTGTCCGTGACCAGCACCTCGGGGAAGCCATGCGTACTGAAAGACAAACGCATCTTCTTGATTGTTGCGCAGGCCGCTGTGCCTCCCATCTTATGCACCTCTAGTCCTTTAGACTGGGCGTCGATTAATAGAAGGAACATGGATCCTTGAAAAGGGCCAGCGAAATCCGCATGCAAGTGCGCCCAAGGCCGCCCTGGCCATTCCCAGTGATGTAGGGGAGCGGCCGGCGGAAGCTTCTGATGCTCCTGGCAAATGGAGCAGTTTTGGGCCACCTTCTCAATGTCGGTGTCGAGGCCTGGCCACCAGACATAACGCCGGGCCAACATTTTCATTTTGGTCACACCTGGATGCCCATTGTGCAAGTCTCTCAGTATCAGCTCCTGTCCTTTTTCCGGGACAATCACATGCGTCCCCCACAAAAGGATGCCGTCTTCCACGCCGAATTCGAATAGCTTGGAGGAAAATGCCCGCAACTCGCCTGGGAGCTGTCTATGCTGCCCACCATACAGGACTATGTGCCGAACCTTTGACAGGACTGGCTCCGTCTGGGTCCACTCACGGACCTGTGATGCCGTGATAGGCAAGGTGTCCATAAAATTTAGGGTTACAACCACCTCACTGGTCATGGGGGTCGACATGGGGCCGGCTCAGTGCGTCAGCATTCCCTATCTGGGTTCCTGGTTTGTGCTCCAGAGAATACTCGTATGCAGCGAGCAACAAAGCCCAGCGCTGGATTCGTGCGGAAGCAATGGGCGGTATTGGCTTATTCCCTCTGAAAAGTCCCAGCAGAGGCTTATGATCAGTCACAATAGTGAAGTGGCGGCCATATACGTACTGGTGGAAATGTTTCACCGCAAAGACCACTGCCAGGCCCTCCTTCTCGATCTGCGCGTACTTTTTTTCCACTACAGTCAATGTGCGGGAGGCGAAAGCTATCGGCCGCTCGGCCCCGTTCTCCATCTTTTGGGACAGGACGGCCCCAATACCATACGGGGATGCATCACATGTGACGAGCAAAGGATTTCCAGGATCATAGTGGGTTAGTAAACCAGACGACGACAATTGTTGTTTTACCCGCCGAAAAGCGGTTTCTTGTGGCTGACCCCAAACCCAGGTGTGATTCTTCTTTAGCGTAGTTGCCAGATTGGGGAGGAACATTCCGTAATAGTTTACGAGGCTGAGAAACGAACGAAGATGCGAAGTGTCAGTCAGGGCGGGGGCCTGTTGAATCGCGCGCACCTTCTCTGCGACAGGGTGCAAACCTTTGCGGTCCACCCGATAACCCAGGTAGACTACTTCCTTCGCCTGAAAAAAGCACTTTGTGCGACGTAAACAGACTCCAGCCTCCGAAAAGCGTCTAAGGACAGCCTCCAAATTTTCCAAATGTTCCTGCTCCGACGTCCCTGTGATCGAAACGTCATCTAAGTAGACAGCAACACGCGGTAAACCTCTCAAAATGCCCTCCATAACGCGTTGAAAAATAGCGCAGGCAGAGGATACTCCAAAGGGCAAACGTGTATATTCATACAGGCCCCGGTGTGTATTAATCGTTACATATGGCCGGGAGGCAGGGTCCAGCTCCAACTGTAGGTAGGCGTGACTCATATCTAATTTTGTTAACGAGAGTCTGCCTGCAAGCTTCGCGTAGAGATCCTCTATGCGAGGCATTGGGTATCGGTCGAGTCGGGAAGCCGTATTCACTGTAAGTTTATAGTCACCGCACAAGCGAACTGTGGCATCTGGCTTCACTACAGGTACAATTGGTGCTGCCCAGTCAGCGAAGCGGACGGGCCTGATCTCTACATCTCTACATTTCCAGATGGCAGGAGGGAATGTGGATTATAGCTGACTCTTCTCTCCGAAATCGGGAGGTCTTGAAGCCAGCTGTATCATTCCTTCTGCAGCTTCAACTTAAATTATTTTTTTTTGTATAAATTTAGAGTACCCAATTAATTTTTTCCAATTAAGGGGCAATTTGAAGTGGCCAATCCACCTAACATGAACATTTTTGGGTTGTGGGGGTGGAACCCACGCAAACACGGGGAGGAAGTGCAAACTCCACACGGACAGTGACCCAGAGCCAGGATGAACCTGGGACCTCAGCTCCATGAAGCAACAGGGCTAACCCACTGTGCCACCATGCTACCCCCAACTTAAATTATTTAACTGAACAAAGAATGGGATTAAATCTCCCATCTTCTGGTTTGTATGACCTAATACAAAGTCTTGATCACACTTGAAAATCTGGCTCAAGTTTATTTTCCTTTGTAACATGTAGGGGGCAATGTGTATACAATTAAAAACACAACCTTATTACGTAGTCAGTTCCTTTTGCAGTTAATATTCGAGACACCACAGTTTCTGAGGATGTGCTGCCTTAAGAAATAGCTTCAGATATATATTTTTTTAAACAAAGGACTGGTCAACCTTTGAAACATCTGTGAAGGAAGTTGCATTTATATGCTACCTTGCCACATGTAACAAAGTATTTTACAACTAATGCTCTTTAGCCAAACACAGCAACTAACCTCAACATAGCATGGTTGCATAAAAATCAACTGAATGAATGGCCAGATAATCTATTATTCCCCTGTCCTTGGTTAAGAAAGGAATGCTCACCAGGACACAGGAAGGACTCCGTCCCCTTTTGCAAAAGCATCTTTCACATCTGGCTGATCAAACAGACAGCGTTTCAATTTAATATCTGAGGAATAGCACTTTTGACAATACGGAACTGTCTTAGTACGACACTGAGAACATGTGATGTGTAAGCCTCATTTAGAAATCTTGCCTGGTTTTAGTCCCTCGCATTGTAGCTGACAGAGACCCTGGAAATGTTGTGACCTGAACCACTGGCTTAATAAAAAAATGTGAAGTCATTGCGTTACCTGAACGAAACAGAGTTCCTTAAAGTAATGATTTCATCCAAGTGCCGAGGCTGTTTGAGTTAGATTGGCAGGGGAGAACTATGGAGCAACAGTATAAGCTATGCAAGCAGAGAACTACAATAGATATCAGGAGATAATGGCCCAGACTTTGCAGTGGTAATGATGGAAATCCGTCAGGATTCAGTGTCATCATTCCACCAAAATTGACAACATCTGGAGACCATACAAGTGCAGAAAAATATGGAAAACCAGGAATTGTAATCACTGATCACTTTGCTTCTCCAGTGTTTGGTGTTGAGGCCCCTCAGAGTCCAATCCTGAAGCAATCAGAGAAACAACTAAAACTTATACCTTAGTTCGTCTCGCTGTAAAAGTACATTAAAAGTCACACTTTGTCGAATGAGGTGTAATTTCAGTTTGAACAGTGCATTAACTTCATAATTACTGCGCACATGAAAAGCTAGTTTTATATGTAAAATGTCCCCAGTACGATGACAAATTCTACATTTGGAGATTTTTATGTTGCTATTTTAGCTTCCTGCCAAATCCAATCACAATTATTTATTTCACTATCTGAATTTTAAATTTCACCCGGGTCCTCGGTGCCATGCTAACCACGGCGCCAACATGCTGCCCATGAAGAATTGAATTCATAGTAAAGGATAAAGTGCTTTTAATTTCCTGATTTGTTGTCTGTGAAAATACTTCAGTGTGATTAGTTGCTTATCCTCCTTGTAGATGCTTGACTTGGCACAAACTGCCACTGGGAAAAGGGAAGTCTGTGCAACAGAGATCTTTCTGGACAGCATTCTTCAAAGTAAACAGTGAGTGCAAAATCTAGCCCATTTCATTTCATAAAGTTGTCAGCCTGTGGAACAGATTGGGACCTTGTGCAATGAATGTGGATTCACAGTAAACATAGAACATAGAACATAGACCGATACAGCGCAGTACAGGCCCTTCGGCCCTCGATGTTGCACCGACATGGAAAAAAACTAAAGACCATCTAACCTACATTATGCCCTTATCAATCATTCACAGTTTGATGGGTTCTTGGGTGTAGATGATATTACCACCTAGAGAAGATCAGTTGTTATTGAGAAAAGTGACTCTCAGTCATCATCGTCTCCTGCAACTGATCTGACCACCTTGAGAGAGGAATTTTTCAGAGTTCTCTGTTCCTAAATTGGCAGAAGATATTTTGATTCTTCCAGGTGGCTCAGCTAATTGATTGAGGTGAGTGGAGTGGAGGGGTTGTCAGTAAAGGGAGGGCCTGATAAGTTACATCATATCGGCATTGGACATGAGATTGTTTTTTTATCTGTCTTTAGTTTTTATAAGTTCACATAAAAGAATGTTGATGGCAATTTAAATGGCCTGCGATTCATGACAATATATTGGAACACTGTGCCACAAGAAGCCTTCAATTTCCTCAAAGATTTCCTGTCAGAAGTTCCCGGGAAAACACTGGACACGGATATAAGAAAACGGAAGAGGGCTCATCCCAAAATGTTCTTGAATGCTTTCCAGCAGCTAACCAGAAATTAGATCAACAAACCCCTCACATTTTTGTGTAGGAACTTTGAATGAAGTAGTAAAGGAAGAATTAAAAGTGCTAACAAGCTAAAGAAATTCAATGGGACAATGACACAGTTAGAAATTACAAAAGATAGTGAAGACAAAGATCACACAAAGATGCAATTGATGTTCGTCTGTTGCTCCAGTCCAAATGCTAGGAAAGTAGTGAAGTGTCACAAGTACTTATGTCAATACAATGTTCAAACATGCATGTATCGCTTGTATATACAGATAACACGACTATATATAAACATTGGGTATGTAAATGAGTAATTAATCAGCTCTTATAACATTCCATCAACATAGTATTAAATGCCGTATTTTGGATTCAGAACAAAACATCATTATGATTGAGGAGGGTGTTTGCAGGTGGTGGAGCCTATGCATTGCCCAATATGAACTTTCTAAAATTTGAAAACAAATTCAGCATTACTGCAACATTTAGAATTCAAATTTGAGGCTTTTTTTGTGTTAGAAAAATTTCAAAGCGAGGTCACTCAGCTAAATGTTAAAATAAGCGACTAAACTGGTCTTAAACTAATTCCTCCAATTTAAATAATATGTGGATTAGTGAGATTAACGGGAAGAGGAAAATCATGAGCCTGGGATGGGCAATAAACTCATGTCTTGCTAGCAATGCTCTATCCCATGAACAAAGAAAAAATATTATACTTTGAATGCTCTTATGAAAGCTACATTCTTGGAAGTGCTTTTCATTGGTCAAAGGAAAAATTCCAGAGAGTGATATAATTGTTCTTATCAATAAATGTTTACCCAAACATCATGGACTTTAGTCGTTTCATTGTAAATTCGGTCACTAACTTGTGTTGCACATAAGTAAATATACTTACTTTGTTCAGAGTGCAGCAAATATTTATGTTGCTCAACAAAGAAGATTCCATTCACCCCAGTAAAAAGACTTGCATTTATGTAGCGCTTTTCACGATCACCGAACATCGCAACGTATTTTACAGCCAATTAAGGACTTTGTAGACACAGTTGTAATGTAAGAAATGCAACGTGAAGCAACAGCGACATGAGGAAAACTTGCTTCTGTAGCAAATGATTAGGAACTGGGATTCACTGCCTGAGAGTGTAATGGAGGCAGATTCAATCAGGACTTTCAAGAGGGAACTGGATAATTAGCTGAAGAGAAGAATTTTGCAGAGCTATGGGGAAAGGTGGGGAGGAGTGGGACTAGGTGCATTGTTCTTGCAGAGAATCAGTGGATACGACGACAGAATAGCTTCCTTCGGTGCTGTAATTATTCCATGGTTTTAAGTTGACAACAGCCCGCCATGAGCGGTTCATGCAAGGAATTCACTCCAGACGGTTGGGAGATAAAGTTCCTATGAATTAGTCTTGGAGGAAACTGGGTAAAATCTCACAATGTCTTCTGTGTTGTACAATAATCCTCCTGCTCTAGAACAGTCATTTTCAGACCCAGGGTTGCGACCCGCGAGTGGGTCGCAGGGCCATGCGTCACAGCATTCCCAATCGCAGGGTTATGCGTCGCGGCGTTCCCAATCTCGGGCCATGTGCTGTGGCATTCCCAATCGTGGGGCCATGCGCCACGGCGTTCCAAATCGTGGGGCCATGCGCCATGGCGTTCCCAATCGCAGAAAGTCGTGCCCAACACAACCAGCTTTTAGAAATGCCGGATGCAACCGGCTTTCAGAATGCTGGCCATTCTGAACGTGCGTGCTTCCCCCAGCAGTGCACAGGCCCAGAGCCCAACGGGGAAGACGCCTCCTCCTGATGTCAGTGCGCTGACCCAGGAGCAGATTTGTTTTTTTAAGCCGCTGGAGTCTTCATGCCTGGAGCAGCAGCAGAGAGCAGGTCACGCGCCCTGTACACTGGCGTCACGTGTTCCGGGCATGAGAGATCCCTCCATTTTGCAGCTGCCAGCAGTGCTGGTATGAACTTCAGGGCCTCTGGTGAACAACCCATGAAGAAAGCAGCATAAAGATGATACTTGTGGTGTGGATTTATTAATTGTGCCACTGCAAATGAGGGTGCAAAGCTCATATGTGTTATATGCAAAACTTTAAAACCCTCAAAACCTCAAAGACATTGAAGACTAAACATGGCAAGTTCAAGGACAAACCTCTTGATTCTTTTCAACGGATGCAGTGAGATCTTAAATCATCAGCTGAAGTTATTATCAGAAATGTAACATTGAATAATAGTGAGATTGTGAGGACCAGTAGGCTCACCTGTCACATTAAAGTGAAAATGGTGGGTCATGAAGGTCAGCCGGCGTGGGTCCCAGGCAAAAACGTTTGAAAAACACTGCTCTAGAAGGTACTGCAATTAGTTCATTTTTTTTCTGCACTTTTGATTGCTGAACTTGCAGAGAGACATACTTTCATCAAGGCTGAAATCTTGGAAAAAATTCAGGACGCTCTGGAGAATTATATAAGAGCCCCGACACAGAATTTAATTCAGGAGATTAGAACAAACTGTTACAATTAATTTCTCACGGTTAATCAGAATTAATAACAAAATTTTAGATTCTGAGCAGCTGATCAAAGTGAATAAGGCGCCTTGTAACTGAAATGCTCATGTTTTGTGATGTGGGTCCTTTGGAACTGAAGATGGTGGATGAAGGGATGGATATTGCTACAGTGAGTGATCATGGTACTGTACAGATATATTTTCCACAGGCCAAGTGCCCAGAGTGGGTAGGTACTTGAGTGACATGTATGCCAGAGGGTTTCAGTGAATGAAGGGATGCGACAATTTCGGGAGGTTCAAAAAAAGTTACTGGCAAATTTAAATGTTCAGGATGATAGCCAAGAAGCAAGATCCAGGGATTATCAGAATGGGATGAAGAATGGAGAGTAAAAAATGCAAGATCTGAAAGTGAGTTTTGCACAGGAAAGGGATCAGGTACTGCAAAAGATCTTGTGAGAGTACAAGAGGCAATCTCACACTAGTAGTCCCAACAGGTATAAAAGTGCAAGTAGAGGCAGTAGTTTGGATAGATTACAAAAATAAATAAAGGCCATGGACCAATCTAGAAGCAGAAGTCTTCATGATCGTAAAGTTTTGGTGGTTGCCAGTAAACCTAGGGAGAAACTAATAAAAGACAAAGAAAATCCGATGGTTAGAGAGTTTGGAGTTTGAGATGCCAGATAAGAGGCAACAATATAGCTGGGATCTGTTCAAAAAAGATCCTTGCAAAGGGGTTGAAGGCTATAGTGAGGTGCATTGTTAGGGATTTTGAAGAGCATTTGGGCAATATACATGCCAGAGAAGACTTTGCCATTGCTAAAAAAATAGTCTAACGTTTTTTTGGTCACACATTAATGAGAAAGTAGATCAATCTACATCTCAGGAGATGCATTTCTGAAACACCCAAGAGGCAGTTGAAGCAGAACAAAAGCTACAGATATTAACAAATTAAAGTGTGGCCCGAATGATGCACGCAGGGTGCGGTACCTTTTGGTGAGATCTGTTCTGCTTAAAATATGTTGTTTTCAACTGAAAGCACATTCCACATTGTTATATTGATATTATAACGGCAAACTTCCAAGCATCTTCATGATAATTTCTTCTGGGGTGGTACTAAGGAATTTGAGAAATGTGGTGTGAATAAGATTAAATTAGAATGTAAAATTGGAAATCAGACTTATGGTTTAGTAAGTATGTTTGTTTAAGATAAGAAAAGCTGGCCTGGAATCAACAATCCTATTTAGAGCGTATTCCTAGTACTAGTGCAACACAAAAAGTTGATTCTCTATCTAAATTTCAGAGCAATTGCAAAGCTGAAATGATCAGTTGAGCTGGCTGGGCACTCATACTAGGCCAGGTGCTGGATTTGATGTATTGGAGTTAAATACTATGTTAAAATACCCTAAAATACAGAATGTTTTAACAACAAATAAACATAGAAAAAATTAAATCTTGGCAAATGCATACTTAAGTTCCTCTCCTTTGATGACCCAAAGAACATTATACAGTACTAGTCATTTTCAGCGATGCTTCACATACTAACCTTCCTGATGGGGATTCTATTGCAGCTAGTTTCAGAATGTTCCCTATGGGTGAAAATGGCTGTTCTCTAACTTATGAAACTAAGAAAATAAAAAAATGAGTTAAAAGTTTTTGTCAAATGTATTTGTTAACATATTTGTTAAGTGAAATTCTCTACATGGGCTATTTCCATTGAGTGTTATGCAGATCATCGTTCGTTGTGAGATATTGTACACTCTTCGAAAAATGTGAGCAAGCAAAGGTCACAAATTGACCTTGCTGGCTTGAAACAGATAATGGAGGGGAAAGGAAACCTGTAAAATTAGACGGGTGGATGCATGTTGTTATGATACCGAACAAGATCATCAATTATTATGATCTCAGGACAGAGTAGTAATGTATTTATTTATTTTTTAAATAATCCGAAAAACCAGTTATTTACTAAAAGGATGAAGACACATGGTTCATCATTTCAATCAAAAGGATTTTGCTGAACAAAAATCAAATAACATGAATATTGATAACTGTATGCCCTCTTAAATACTTATTTACGTTAAAGATATCAAAAATACAATGAACACAGTTATATATTTTCTAAACCAGGCTTCTTCCTTGAATTTCCTTCTACATCCATTTGACACATCCCCAAAGATACTTGTCAAAATTACTAGATTAACTACTTGGTCTAAATAATGCTTTAAAGATTAAAAGTTCAGAATTCTTGAGTGTGACGACTGTAAAACTTTAGTAATATTAGATTTGATGTATTGGGTACTTTAAGGGTTACAAGCCTGGGGTTAGAATGTGTTTGTCTGCAGTGGTCATGTTTTTTTTTAATAATTCTGTTTTGTAGGACCTGGATGCTTTTACCACCCAGAAAGTGAAATTAACAAAGGAATGTTTTTTTCAGTCTGAACTAATGGACTGCAGAAGTCCCTGGGGAGTTAATGGGCTTTGCAGCCTGCAGAGATCATTTGGTTTTCAGCTTCGGGAGATGAGGTCATTGCTGTGCGCAGCCAAGGAATGCAGAGACATTGTGGAAAGTTTTAGAGATACATTTTGAAAAGCTTTAGAAAGGCAGTTTGTGGAGCAAGTTTTGGAGAGAGGAGTTGAATTCCGATCTGCCTGCAACGGAGTCCACAATTCTCTCACGGAAGATAATCATAAAAGAGTAATATGTAAAGCAGAGCAGTCTTGTCTGGGGACAAGGAAGAAGCTGAAACACGCCAGATGAACCAGCATTTTAAGATATTCAGCCAGAGGCTGAAGGGGCTCCTCGCAGCAGTCGGATCTGTTCTGTTGACTTTGCCTAATTTGTTGAATTATTACTGGAGGGTTTGGAAGTGGGTCATATAGCAACGGTCTGTGGGGGCAGATGGAGGAGGCTTTGTGTAGGGCGACAGATTTGAAGGCACTGGTGCTGACACCTCTTCCATTCTCGCTGGCTAAATACTCCACAATCTCAGTGGTGGTTACATCACGCTAAGTCTGGAATCAGTGCAGGCAACATGTTGAGAGTGAGGGCACAGGGGTAGCTAATACCAAGTCAGAACTCTGGTGGTTCTAACATTTAACTATGTAGAACTCTCTCTCTTCTCAGCTTGGTTATCTTAGGTGTTTAACTTACTGTTAAGGAATCCTTCAGATAACAAAAGCCAACACACTGCATTTTAGGGCTGGTTTAGCTCAGTGGGCTAGACAGCTAGTTTGTGATGCAGAACAATGCCAGCAGCGTGGGTTCAATTCCCATACCAGCTTACCCAAACAGGCGCCGGAATGTGGCGACTAGGGGCTTTTCACAGTAACTTCATACTTGTGACAATAAAAGGTTATTATTATTATTTCAATAAACTCTGCTGTTCTTGCCGCACCCTAAGTTGTACTCTCAATGCTATGTCCATACAAGTTCTTTCTCAAAGCTGTCCTGGTCCACAATTTAATTTCATCCTTCCATTCAGCATTAGGTGGCACTTTAATAAAAAATGTTTTCTTTTTATTTCAGATGTGACCCACAAACCTCAACTCATGGAAAACAACCCCTACTGCACCCTTCCTCTCCTTCCCTTGCCTCCGACCCTCTCTTCCTCGAGTCTCACTCCTTGCCGCGTAACTACAATATTTTCTGACCTTCCTCTGACTCTGAACACTTTCTCCTTAGCAATGTCCTCTACCTCAATGTTTTTTGAGCTCAGCTCAACACTGAGCTCTTTTTTCATCACCTCCACCTGACCAGGAGTCTACCCCCCCCCCCCCTCCCCCCCTCCCCACTCAACGGATCCCTTCATTTGTCTCTAACATTCCCCCTCCACCTAGAACCTTACCTCTGGCCCTCTCTAGATTTTTCCATTAAGAACTGCCAGTGTGAGATTGGCTGTGTATGTTTCTCTGCTCCTCTCACTCACTCTAACCATTTTCCCTCTGAATTTGCTGCACTCCATTCTCCAACTCTGACAATGTCATCAAACCCGCTGTTATGACTGTTTTGTTTGGTAAACTGACCTTTATCTGGCAGAGGCTGAACGCCAACTCTTTGACACCTCTTACCTTCCCATGAACTATGACTCCACTATTGAGCTTTATTTTCAGGACCTTCACTGACTTTATATCCTTTGGAAATCTTCCCAACATCGTAATTCCCCAACCCGAACTACCCACTTCTACCTTCCTCCCATGATCCATATCCACAAGACTGCCCCAGTCGACCCATTGTTTCAGCCTGTTTCTGCCCGACTGAACGTATTTCTTCCTCTTTAAACTCCACCTTTTCTCCCTTTACACAATCTCTTCCTATCTATATCTATGACTTTTCTGATGCCCTATGTCACTTTAACAGTTTCCAGTTTCCTGGCCCTAACCACTACCTCTTCACTATGAGGCTCCAGTCCATTCTCCCACTTTCTCTCTCTTTGTCACATATGTCCTAGTGATGCATTGTTCTTGACCAATGCTTCCAATCTGATTCTCTTTTTCCTCAACCGAGCATTCCTACACGTCATGGTTGACAGAGCACTCCAAAGTGTCCAATCCATTTCACGCATCTCTACTCTCACTCCTTCCCTTCCCTCCTAGATTCAAGATAGGGGTTCCCTTGATCTACCTTCCATTCCACCAGCCTCCATATTCATTGAATCGTCTTCTGCCATTTTACAGCTGCAGAGTGATGTCACCACCAAACACATATTACCCTGCCCGCACCTTTCAGCATTCTGTTGGGACCACTCCCTCCATGCCACCCTCACCCACTCCTCAGTCACCCCTAACACCCCCTTCATTCCCAAGCACCTTTCTGTGTAAGTGTGGAAGATGCAACATCTGTCCGTTTCATCTGCTTCTTTCTCACAGTCTAGGGCCCAAATACTCCTTTCAGGGATTAACTTGTACTTCCTTCAATTTAGTATATTGCATTCGCTACTCACAGCGTGATCTCCTCTACACTGGGGAGACCAAATATATTCTGTGTGACTGCTTTACAGAACACCTCTACGCACATCCCAGAGATTCTGGTTGCTTGTCATTTTAATCTCCAGCTTGCTCCCGGGGTCTGTAGTCTTTCAGTGAACCTCAATGCAAGCTCCAGGAATAGCACCTTATCTTTTGTCTCGGCACAGCATTTCAGCCTCACGCAGAGCACAACTTCAGATCACAACCTCTGCTTCCAGCTTATTTTTTTTCAGTCTTGGTCTCATTTCTTTCTTTATCCATTCATGCTGCATTCAGATAGTTTTTCTATAGCAATTCACGCCTCATTTGGGCACAACCTTTGTTTCTTTCTCATATCCATTACTACTCTCTTTGGCTCATGAAATGTTTTATTTAATCTCCCCTGGCTTCCACCCTACAAAAGACTTGCTCCTTTGTTTTCCTGTCCCTCCCCCCTTCTACTAGTTTAAAAACTCATACATTTTTACCTTTCTTCAGTTCTAACAAAAGGTCATTGACCTAGAATACCTACAGTGCAGAAGGAGGTAATTCGGCCCATCGAGTCTGCACTGACCCTCTGTAAGAACCCGCACCCTATCCCCGCAGCCCAGAAACCCACCTGGCCTTGGCAAGATGTTCGCCATCATCAATGACATGTTGAAGGCTCCAAAAATGATGTTCTAGTTCCTCCATTCCAGAGAAGTACAGGACGGCGAAGGGTACTCTGTCGGTCGTGTCCCGTGTTCGTCTTCTGAGGAGGTTGGTGTGGTTTTTCGCTGTGGCACTAGGAACTTTTGATCGATGAGTCAAGTGCCATTTCCCATTCTTACGAGGGTGTCTATCAGCGTCTGTAGGGGTCTGTCGTGTTCCTCCTCATCCGAGCCGATCCTGTGTATACGGAGGGCTTGTCCGTAGGGGAAGGCTTCTTTATCAAGTTTAGGGTGGAAGCTGGAGAAGTGGAGCATCGTGAGGTTATCCGTGGACTTGCAGTAGAGTTAAGTGCTAAGGCATCCGTCCTTGATGGAGATGCATGTGTCCAAGAATGCAACCGATTCTGGAGAGTAATCCATGGTAATCTGATGATGGGATAGAACTTGTTGATGTCATCATGAAGTCATTTCACTGATTCTTTGCTGCAAGCCCAAAGGAAGAAAATTTCATTGATGTATCTAGTATATAGCACCAGTTGAAGGTCCCCTGTGGGAAAGAGGTCTTGCTCAAACTGTGCATGAAGATCTTGGCGTATTGAGGTGCAAACCTGGTCCCCATGACTGTCCCTTGTGTCTGGATGGAGAACTGGTTGTCAAAGGTGAAGACATCGTGGTCCAGGCTGAAGCAGATGAGTTGTAGGATTGCATCTGGAAATTGGCAGGTGTCAGCATTCCAGTTACTCTTCACATTCCAATCTGTAATTATCTTGCAATTGTGTCTAAAATGCTATGTTTGTGAACCTGCCTCCACTTCACCTGATGAAGGAACAGCGCTCCAAAAGCTTGTGATTTCAAATAAACCTGTTGGGCATTAACCTGATGTTGTGAGACTTCTGAAATGGACCAACATCAGGTTGTTTTACAAAAAGAAATGTTCGGGATCCTAGAAGAGGGACAACTTGCAATGCAAGGCTTTGCATAGATTATGGAAGTTTTTGATTTATTTTGTTTTTAAATTATGGTTGCCGTATTAACACTTTTTTATTTTTAAAGAGAGACAGGAATTTGTTTATTGTATATTAAACGTGTATAATTTTGACTGTTATGAATGCTGGCCAACTACAAAATTGCCTGGACACAAGGCTATGTGATCTGGTTTCCATGGTGATGTGGGTTCAGGTCAAAATGTATTCAAAGTAAGAGTTTTGATATCTGGGCACAAATGAAGGCAGCCTTCTTCGGTGTACAGATTCTCAAAATCTTTAGTCACTCACTTACAGAGTATTGGGAAATATGACCCACAAAAGGTGCTGCCTTTCCCAGAAGAAAAGGAGCATTTCTGGGCTAATCGAAAAGCAGGCCGCTATTGAGAAAGGATTCCTGGGTCAAAGAAACAAGGCTTGCAGGGAGTTAAAGATCACACCGATGCCAGATACTGAATTCAATTTGAATATGCTCAGCAGATTGAGTGAAGAGAATTTGTTTAAAAGGACACCGAAGATTTACCCTGATGGGGCAGGAAGAAGCTTAAGGAATTTACACACCAGATTTTATTTCTGCTCAAAGTGGGGTAAAATGTATAATCATGGTGTGAGTTTTCAATTGTGTTAGGGTTTTGATTGCGTTAGGATGTTATGGGGAGTACCTTTTTTTGTAGTTTAATGTATTTATACCAACAAAGTAATATTTAGTCAATGTTAATTTCTGTTTATTACTGTGAAAGTCTGGAAATGTAAAATTTTTGTTGTGCGACCCTTTGCGTCTGACTAGAAAATTTTTATTTCTCTTTTTTTAGTTATTGGTTTTCATGGGGATCATAACAGTATACAAGTGACAGGAATAAACTTGAGCCCTATAAAATTGACACAGACTGCAAATATGGCTATTGGGTTAGGAGGTGTATGCTTCTAATGTGCCAATCTGTATATAAAATAAAGCGTGTAAAGGTGGATCCCAATTCTACCCTCTACGAACCAACTGGTTTGAGACTAAAACACTGATCATCCACGATGCTGCCCAAAATAAAATAGAAATCATATTTGTAAACAAAATACATCTCTTCTCGTCTTGCCTTTCAAATTGCCCATTTTGTCAGTTTGCCTCTAATGTTGTCGGTTTTCCTCTTTTCTTTTCATTTCTTATGGTTGACACATTTTCTACCTGTATATGGTAATTCTTTATTTTCTGTAAAGCTTTTCTTACCTCTATCTTTCTTTCTCTTGTCACCCTTTTTGGTTATCAGTTTCCTCACCACTCATGGAAAGCTGGAGCAAGATTTGAGGGGGTGGAGGGCAACATCCTACAGCCAAATGAATTATCTATTCTCTCCATGGGTCTGAAGCCACAATCTCCTGTTGGGCATCAGCCTAATGCTTCAAATGTCTGTGGCTACTGCTTGGGCAGCATATTCACACACACCCAATCAGGCCAACTGCATCTGACCACCATCACTGCTTCGAAAGGATGACGCCTGCAGCACTGAACCATACGGAGACATAATAAATGTTGGCATCTTTTACCTACTCATCAGACTGTGGGAACTTTCGACAAATAGCTAGTTTAATGCTAATCAATTGCTTTTTAATGCAATAAAATTTTAAAAGTAAAATTATTTGAAGTTACAATCAACTCTTCGGTGTTCCAGGAATCTTTAAAAATGATTAATAAATACAAATGTAGTTGTGTAAGCATTGTTATAGTAAACAAAAAATATTTCTGCAAGAGGTGTTAAGAACACTGAATAAAGCAATGTTTTGTGCCAAAGTGTAATCAGATTTTGATGTTTAAATATCTTCAGAAAATTATTGTAAAAAGCAATCCAAAGACATTTCCTAACAGTTGCAATTTGTCAAAAAGTAGAACATGAAAATCAAAACAAAATAGTGTGAACGCTGGAGATCTGAAGTAAAAACTGGAAAGATCGGCAACGCTTAAGAATCAGGTGGCATCTGCAGAGAAAGGAAAAACTTTCACCTTTCAGATCGCATCGCAACCAGTTCTAACAAAGGATGAAATAGCCTGGAAACATTACCGCAAAGATGCAGTCCAGCCAGCTGAAAGTGTCCTACACTTTCTAATTTCTCACTACATTCACGTGGACACCCTCAAGAGTGATATTCAAAATATTTTGACATAAAGATATTTTGACAGAAATACTATACATTAAATTCATATTTTATGGCAAACATACTGATAAATAACACCATCGGATAATTATTTGAATCTGAATATTTTGTAAATACTCAAGTTTTAGTAAGCATTTTTTCATCCCTAAAATGCAGCTAAAATGTCAATAAAGTCATTTTGTCATCAAGGTCACCAACACACATCTACAAAAGCGCAACAACATACTTTTTCTCAAAAACCTTTCTCTACATGTTAAATAAGTACACAAACCCTCACATTGTGTGCACAGATTTTAAATAGCAAACAGCAATTTTGCTGGAGTCCAGCTTCCCAGTGACCAGTCAAACCTAACTCATCGACAGTATCCACCAGAAAGTCCTCAAGGAAATGGTACAGGTGCTGCATGAGACCTTAGTGCATAGCTTCAATAGCTTCCTGGAGTTGGGACGGTTCCCTTCTACTGGAGGAAAATTAATTTAATTTTTTTAAAAATTTAGAGTACCCAATTCATTTTTTTCAATTAAGGGGCAATTTAGCATGGCCAATCCACCTAACATGCACATTTTTGGGATTGTGGAGGCGAAACTCACGCAAACACGGGGAGAATGTGCAAACTCCACATGGACAATGACGTACAGCCGGGATCAAACCTGGGATCTCGGCGCTGTGAGGCAGCAGGGCTAACCCACTACGCCACCATGCTGCCCCCAAGTTAATATAATTTTAATCTTTAAAAAGGGAAATCAGATGGATCCAGGTAACTAGAAGTTTGAAGTCAGTAATAGGAAATATGCTGCAGGGAATCATTAGGGATGCAGTAAGTAATTATTAAGGCATAGCAACACCCAACATGGTTTCTGAAAAAGGAGATCTGGTCTTACTTAATTTGATTGTACTTTTTTGAAGCAACCAACAACATAGCTAATCGTGACACAGTGGTTAGCACTGTGGCTTCACAGCGCCGAGGACCCGGGTTCGATCTCGTCCCCGGGTCACTGTCCGTGTGGAGTTTGCATTCTCCCTGTGTCTGCGTAGGTCTCACCCCCACAACCCAAAGATGTACAGTGTAGGTTGATTGGCCACACTAAATTGCCCCTTAATTGTAATTTTTTTTTAATGTAGCCGATAAGGGAAACTTGGTAGACATCATCTACCTCGACTTTAAAAACTCTTGATAAAGTACCTAACAAGGTACTGCTCTACAAAACTGAAGGCTCAGATATCAGTAACTTACTGCATGGTTTGAGAACAGTATCAAGACCCGTGGGCAGACAGTATTTCTAAATGGATTTGTAGATGATTGAGCCATTGCTAGTCACAAGTTTAATTAATTATCTAGATGTAGCTGTTTCCGGACATTTACAATGGGCAGATATAGATGCACCGGGGATTAGGGGCATGTCAAGCACATGTGGAAAAGGTCAGTGCTACACGTGGGCATGCTGAATGCACATGCACCCACGCACAAGCACTTCAAGGAGACAAGAGATCAGGGCACCCGAATGGTTCATGATGACCAATATCATGATGTGATAGGTAGCACAAACCAATGTGCTAAGTTGTATTTACAGAACAATTCATTACGAGAAAAAAACATATTATTTTATCCATGTAAAGGAGTATTTTAATCTCCGAGTGCTGTGACTTTATGAAACAAACACAAAAGTTTTTTTTCTAAGTTTAAATCAAAAGAAAGGATAAACGTGTATTTTTACACCACCCAAGACATAAATGCAACAAACACCCACTCCTAATTCACACCAAATACACACACGCAAGAAATTATGATTTTATGAACTTAGTTATCTTAAGGATTTATTCAAAAAGTCACTTCTCTTCAGTCCTCAAGATAGTTATTGAAACATTGCAGGCATGAAAAATTCTCTCTTCGTGCACTGAAAGGAAATTAAAGTCAGACATTTATGGAGGTGAATTCACACTGGTTCACAGCGAACAAGAGCAACATTCTGGCTTTCCAGTCGAAGCTGGTCGACCTCCAGTAGTGAATAATTATAATTTTGCAGGTAAAATGAAAAAGCACAACTCTGTCACACATGATCTTGAGCAGGGTCCTTCTTTATAATGGATGAGAGATGGCTTCCTTTCCATCTTCAAATCCCAGATTGACCTGCTGGTCTGCCCTTGTGGATTTGTCGGACGTTGGTTATCTCCAGTCAGTTTCAATCATTCAATAATAGTATTGATATATTTCAGGATCCACACAAATGATTCATATCATTAGCCTTCATCACATAATGGAGATCAAATGGCAATGTTCACAGCTGCTTGTGACAAAGAAGTGCCTTCACACCCCGCCTTTGAGATTTGAAATTTGCATACATTAGGTTTGAGGTAACTATTTGATTTTCTACAAGTAACCCGCCAACAGTATGTGTAGGTTCCCCAAGTGAGCTTGTTGCATCCGGTATTCTATTCAGTGGAAGGTTCTCCATCAGATCATTTACATTTGAATTACTTAACCGATGAGTACGTTAATCCTTGCCAGTATAGAATCCACAAAATAAGTCACTTAGAGTCCGTTTATCAAGGTAAATTGTCCATTCCATGCAGCTTTTTAAAAAAGGTCAAGTGTCCATCTTCCTCATAGGTTTTGCAGGCATAGGACGGTGACACAGTCTAGACAACTTTGCTTCAACTGAACAGGTTAGCTAAGGCCAATAGGCACAACCTTAAAATATTTAAAGGCAGAACTATGTGTCAAGTTAGGAAGCAACAGGGCAGCACGGTGGCACAGTGGTTAGCATTGCTGCCTACGGCGCTGAGGGCCCGGGTTCGAATCCCGACCCTGGGTCACTGTCCGTGTGGAGTTTGCACATTCTCCCCGTGTTTGGGTGGGTTTCACCCCCACAACCCAAAGATGTGCAGGATAGGTGGATTATTTGACCTTTTCCTGTCCAGCCTGGCAAAACATTTAGAATTTTCCGCTGCCTTTTTGTCACTTCTGCGCAATAATCAAATTTGTTTTTAAATAACATAAAAACCAATTATTTCTCAAAAAGAGACACAGATGGTGAACAGGATTTTTTTGGTGATGCAAACTGAGCAATGATACTTTGTTAGGATCCCGGACCATGCCTCAACATTTCTTAGGACACCGGACAAGAACCCCAAATAATCTTTTCTTTTCATTTGTAAAACTGAGAGGAAAGGATACTTCTCCCCACGTATGATGACTCTGCTTTTATGTTAAAACAAACTTTAATTTAAACACTGAATTAACCACTTTAACATCAAATGAATAGCTTTGCAATCATCAGCTAAACAGTTCTTACACACAAGGAAAAACGTAAACTGCAACTAACTCCAATGAAGCAACCCAATACAATTTAAATACCACTTATAAATAAAGTTAACAAACGGATTACTTGCTTAGTTGTGTAGACATTTGGAGACACAGATGCCCTTTCAGGACGAGATCCAGAACACTTCTGCTCAACCCAGAAGTATTTGGCCAAACTGTTATTCAACTTAAAATCCTTCTGGCTTGTCAGATTCGAATCGTATGGCAAACTGCAAAGCTACAGCAGACCTGGCTCATCCTATTAATTACATTATCTGTATCCCACTACAATGTCACATGACCTGCTTAGCTAGGACTAAATACAACCCCTCAAATTATATGAACTCCAGAAAATCTCCAGCAATCATAACAATATTTCATTGAGCGTTTATCTACAATCTAGTTTCTGGTTGAAGCGAACCATGTCATCATCTTTTATAACTCCCAAATTACAGCTTCAGCAGGGACACCATCTGGATACCTTAACCTAGATTATTTAATAATATTACTGCAACAAATGTATGCCTCAACCCAAGTGTTGAATAACATTACTGCCACAAATATAAAATATAATACATTTCAATTTCTACATTCTTCACAATATTACAATACAATTATACCACATAAATATGTTGAAAAAATATCATCGTAGGGAAGAAGATAGAAAGGAAACAGTGTGTTAGGTGGTAGAAGTAGTGAAGAGGACAGAGATAGTAAGAGTGAGATAAGGGAAGAGCTCGACAGTTCACAGAGCAACCCTCCTGTGGTACAACTAGCAAATAATGTAATACTAGAACAGTGGGATGCTGAGTTTGCACACTAATAAGAACAAAAAGATCTCATAAGGATACTGCAAAAGCATAAGGTGATTTGTTAGGGCACACCGGGGTGCACTACATTAACTGAACATGATGTAGATGTGGGTGACACCAATCTAATAAATAGCATCCATATTGACTGAACCCACAGAAACTAGCTCAGACTGAAGCAGAAATCTAATACATGTTGGAGAATCATTTAATTAAGCTGAGTAAGAGTATCTGGAGTTCACTGGTCATGTTAGTACCCAAGCCGGGCAGCACGGTGGCGCAGTGGTTAGCACTGGGACTGCGGCGCTAAGGACCTGGGTTAGAATCCCGGCCCTGCGTCACTGTCCATGTGGAGTTTGCAGATTCTCCCCGTGTCTGCGTGGGTTTCACCCCCACAACCCAAAGATGTGCAGGTGGATTGGGCACGCTAAATTGCCCCTTAATTGGAAAAATAATAATTGGGTATTCTAAAATTTTTTTTTAAATGTTAGTACCCAAGCCAAATGGGACAACCCGGTTCTGTATAGACAATTCTACACCAAAACAGATTTGTATCTAATTCCAAGATTGGAAGACTATATGGAAAGGATAGGCAGTGCCTTATGCCTCTCGAAAATAGATTTGTTAAAGGGGTATTGGCAGGTTCCTTTAATGCCCAGAGCTCAAGAGATATCTGCCCTTGTGACTCCAAATAGATTGTATCAGTATAAAGTGATACCGTTCGGATTTAAAAACGCACCAGCTACATTTCAACAACTCATATATCAAGTAGTGGCTAGGGTGCTTAATTGCATGATCTATTTGGACGACGTGGTACTTTACAGTGACACATGGAAGAATCATGGGGATGGGACGTTTCGGCGTGGCCAGTTCGGCGTGGCCGATTCGGCGGGGCCAGTTCGGCGTAGCCGATTGGAATGGGACGTTTCGGCGTGGCCGATTCGGCGGAGGAGTTTTTCGGCGGAGGGACGTCAAATTAGTTATAGTCGCAAAATGTTTGTGCAGCCCATTTCTTGTATCTTTTCCTTCCAGCCGCCTCTGATATCGTGTTTGTGCACCAAACCGGGTCTGACTTTATACAGCCGGTGTTACTGAAGATATTGTGACTTTACACAATGTGTTAAGTCAGACAGCAGTGTAGATCACTGGGCAGCTGCTTCAATACTTTCAGTAACACCGACTTTCTTTAAGAGACCCGGCTTGGTGCACAAACACGATATCTTCAGTAACACCGGCTGTGTAAAGTCAGACAGCAGTGTAGATCACTGGCGAACTGGTTTAATGTTGGTGCCTTTCTTTAAGAGACCCGGTTTGGTGCACAAACACGATATCTGAGGCGGCTGGAAGGAAAAGATACAAGAAATGGGCTGCACAAACATTTTGCGACTATAACTAATTTGACGCCGAAACGTCCCTCCGCCGAAAAATTCCTCCGTCGAATCGGCTACGCCGAACTGGCCACGCCGAACTGGCCACGCCGAAACGTACCAAACCCAAGAATCATATAGGACAATTGGAGAAGTTATTTAAACAACTATAGTTGGCCAATTTGCTCATCAATTTGGCCAAAAGTGAGTTTGCCAAAGCAGAAGTGGCCTACCCAGGGCACGTTGTGGGAAAAGGACAAGTCGTAGCCAGAACAGACAAGATAAGGGATTTCATTGTTTCTATTGTTTTTATGGAAAAGTTTAAAACTCAGAATGCAAGGTTGTTCCATTGGGTATTTATTGTTGCAACCTTTCAATGTAAAAATTGTGCGTATTCCTGGAAAGGACAATAGTATTGCAGATGCATTGTCACAACTAAGTGTTCCTAAGTGACAGATATAAGAATTGGGGGAACTTATGTCGTCAGAAAGAAAGGATGAATGGATGTACATTTTGTGTATTTTCTGTCACATACTTTATGATGAAACGTCTTTGCAATGACGTTTCATCCCTCTAAGAGGGGTGGTAAGTAACAGTCCTTCCTCTTTCTTTCCTTTGTTCCCATTTCTTTTATGTTATTTTATTATGTTGGTCCATGGACGCATAATCAGAATAAGCCTTTCAGTAGAAGATTCACGAATGAAGCAGCCTGTTTGTGAGGAAATAGTGTTGCCAGAATCCATGGCACCAAGTGGATCTTACGAACCAGGTTTGGAGGGAGTCGGATCAACTGGTTGGCTGGCAACCAATGGGTCTGTCAGGGACAGTGTTCTGCCTGAATGCGGTCAGGAATTGGTTCCTGCTTGATGCTTTCGGAGAGATTTGGGCAGTGGTTAGACCTCAGGGGCGAAATTCTCCGACCCCCAGCAGGGTCGGAGAATCGCCTGGGGGCCGCCGAAAATCCTGCCCCCGCCGTGGCAGAGATTCTCCGCCACCCGGGAAGTGGTGGTGGCGGGAATCTCGCCACTCCAATCGGAGAGGCCCCTGCGGTGATTTACCGGCCCGGATGGGCCAAAGTCCCGCCGCTGGGAGGCCTCTCCCACCGCCGAGGTTTGAACAACCTCTGGAATGGCGGGATCAGCAGCGCGAGCGGGCCCTGGGGTTCTGGGGGGGGGGGCGGGGGGGCAATCGAGCCCCGGGGGGTGCCCCCACGGTGGCCTGGCCCGCGATCGGGGACCCCGCTCAGACTCCGGGCCAGTGCCCTGGGTGCACTATTTCTCCTCCGCGGCCGCCACGGCCTTCGCCATGGCGGAAGCGGAAGAGAACCCCACATCGCTCATGCACCGGCAGTGACGTCAGCGGCCAGCTGCCGCTGACGTCACTGCCGGCGCATGCGCCGACCGGTGAAAGCCTTTCGGCCAGCCCCGCTGCCGGGGGCGCCGATTTTTTGCACCAGTCATCTGGTGCCAACCGCTCCGGCGCAGGGCTGGCCCCCAAAGAATTCCCCACCTTTGGGGAGGCCCGACCCCTGAGTGGTTGGCGCCACTCCCCTACGCCGGGACCCTCCGTCACGCCGGGTAGGGGAGAATCCCGCCCCTGAAGTGAAAGGAACTCTCTCTCTCTCCTGCTTGCTGAAATGAAAGAACTGTGTCATTGTTCTGAAAGCACTGAGTGCCTGGTACATCCTTTGCTGTCAACTTGGAATGATGCAAAGTCTGCAGAGAAGATAGACATGCTTGCCCGAGAAAACCATCTTGAGCCTAGAATGAAGAGTATCAAAACTAAAGATCAACTTCAGAAAGACACTAACCGGAAATCATCACAGTGAAAATATCTTTGTCCTTTTATTTTATTAATATTTTCTTTCTTTCTCCACCATTCTTTCTCTTCTGTGTTGTTTGTCAGTGTATAGAGAGTGGGCTAGTTAGGAAGTTGGGAAAGGAGTATTGGATAATCAGTTACATTAACAGTCTGTTTAATTATAATATTGCACCTAATAAAATATAACTTGTGTTAAAGTTAAAAACCTGGTGACTGCAGATTATTTGGCTCAACGAAGGACCTTGGGTATTTGAAATAAAATCTTATTTCACCTGTGTTGCAACTCCAGGTCAGGAGGGGCAGGAATTGACCAGGCACTAGTCCTGGGTGTTGTGACACAAAGATGAGTTTTAAATTCGAGTAGCTTGCTGCCTCACGGTGCAGAGAACCTTGGTTTGTTCCCGGCCCAGGGTCACTGTCCATGTGGAGTTTGCACATTCTCCCCTTGTCTGCGTGGGTCTCAACCCCACGGTCTAAAGATGCGCAGGAAAGGTGGACTGGCTGTAGCCACCTGGGTTGGCCACTTCCCGATTCCAAAATGGAGATCTGCTGAGAATGCAGGGAGAAATGGCCAAGCTCAGGAAAACAAGCAGGTGCAAAGTTTCCTGTATATTAGAACTTGCAGAAACCCAGTTGTGGGGTCTGATATACCCAAGCAACAAACAAACCGCACCTTGTTGGTTTTTACATGGCTTGTGCTATGTTCCGGGAAGTGTTTGGTAGGTATCTTTGCAAGAAAGAGCAGAGATAAAAAGTTTAAACCCTTGTTTGTTTGTGGCGGCTGGAGTGGGCTGTGGTGGGGCCCTGCTTGGGGTGGTGCAGTTGCTGTTGAGTGGGCTTTCGCCTTGGTGGTGATGTGTGCATCAGATGATAATTGCCAATGTAGATGTTGTCTTGGCTGAAAATCTCAACTGAGGTGCAGATCGTCAGGGCTCACGTCCAAGGTAATTTTGTGGAGGCGAATGAGGAGGTTCTTATACATGAGAGAAGGACCCACTTCCTGCTACGTGGCTTGTCATCCATTTTGAAGGGTTTGGGAGGAGAAGGAGACCGGGTGGGATGTACCCCTCGGCCTCGTCCTTGGCTAGAGGTGGTTAGGGTTAGAGTTCCATCTGGCAGATGGAATAAAATGTTGACAAATGTGAGGTTATCCATTTTGGTAGGAATAACAGCAAACGGGATTATTATTTAAACAATAAAATATTAAAGCATGCCGCTGTGCAGAGAGAATTGGGTGTGCTAGTACATGAGTCACAGAAGGTTGGTATACAGGTGCAACAGGTGATTAAGAAGGCAAATGGAATTTTGTCCTTCATTGCTAGAGGGATGGAGTTTAAGACTAGGGAGGTTATGTTGCAATTGTATAAGGAGTTAGTGCGGCCACACCTGGAGTATTGTGTTCAGTTTTGGTCTCCTTACTTGAGAAAGGACGTACTGGCGCTGGAGGGTGTGCAGAGGAGATTCACTAGGTTAATCCCAGAGCTGAAGGGATTGGATTATGAGGAGAGGTTGAGTAGACTGGGACTGTACTCGTTGGAATTTAGAAGGATGAGGGGGGATCTTATAGAAACATTTAAAATTATGAAGGGAGTAGATAGGATAGATGCGGGCAGGTTGTTTCCACTGGCGGGTGACAGCAGAACTAGGGGACATAGCCTCAAAATAAGGGGAAGTAGATTTAGGACTGAGTTTAGGAGGAACTTCTTCACCCAAAGGGTTGTGAATCTATGGAATTCCTTGCCCAGTGAAGCAGTTGAGGCTCCTTCATTACATGTTTTTAAGGTAAAGATAGATAGTTTTTTGAAGAATAAAGGGATTAAGGGTTATGGTGTTCGGGCCGGAAAGTGGAGCTGAGTCCACAAAAGATCAGCCATGATCTAATTGAATGGCGGAGCAGGCTCGAGGGGCCAGATGGCCTACTCCTGCTCCTAGTTCTTATGTTCTTATGAGGGGTGGGGCCATTGAGTGATTTTCTTTGTATTGTCGCTGGCTTTTACCCTGGGTAGGCCTGGTTGGTGGGGTGAGTCCCATGGTGTCAGGGAGGAGGGGGTTGGCCCTCCCCACCAGGGTGCCCTATTGGAGGGGCATCTTGACAATTCCGTCCTTTCCGGGGTGGGGCTTTCCCTTCGATTGGGACTGGAAAGATTATCCTTACTCAAGTTTTGTGGCTTGAAGGCTATTCTGTCGTTGCCTTTGGGGAGTGAGATGTTCTCTTGTCGATTGAGTGGCCTATTGAGTGGCACTCTGGTGAGTCAGGGCCTGTTGGATCCTAAGCTCTTGTTAACTGTGGGTTAGTTCTGGTAGCTCTAGTTCTTCCTTTCTTCTTTTTCTATACAAGACCCTGGGTCCAAGAATCATAGAATTTACAGTGCAGGAGGCCATTCGGCCCATCAACTCTGCACCGGTTCTTGGAAAGAGCACCCCACTCAACTCCACCCTCCACACTATCCCCATATCCCTGCAACCACATCTAACCCAAGGGAAATTTTTGCATGGCAAATCCACCTAACCTGTACGTCTTTGGACTGTGGGAGCAAACTGGAGCACCCGGGAGGAAACCCACGCAGACACGGTGACAACGTGCAGACTCCACAGAGACAGTGACCAAGACAGTGACCGAAGCGGGAATCAAACCAGGGAAAGGCGCTGAGAAGCTATAGCACAAGCCACTATGCTACCGTGCTGCCCTCAGAGAACAACCGACAATGAGGGTAATTTATCCTGATTTTTTATACTGGTTATTGCCCTGTGCGGCTTAGGAAAGTGTGCACTGTTTTGTCATGTTTTTTATGACCTTACACTGTTCTGCCTTCGGTTCTTGGTGGGGTCATGAGAACATTCAACTTTGGCTAATGATTGTACCAAGCCAGTTGTTATGCTGCTCTCCTGTGCCCATACATGTTAAGCTGTGAAGCCATTTTATTTTGCTTCTTTTTACGTCTGGTATTATTTTGTAACTTTGTTGCGTCAATTCTTAAAAATGTAAAATCCTAATTTTTTTTTCAAATGAAAAAAAACATAGAGAATACACAGTAGTCATTTGAAGAGGCAAGTGTTCAGTTAACTTGTTGGATGTTTTGTGTATTTCTGTGCGCTGTTTTGTTTTCATCCTTACTCCACTGCAATCTTCTCCCCTCCAGTTAAACTAGGCAAAATTGATCTCCAGTCAAACTATGTGCTACTCCTCAAAATTTTAATTAAAAACATGGGAACTACAGAACTAGGCAGGAACCAAGAGTCAACAGCTTCTTTGTCTTTTCTTTCTTCGCCAAAATAGGCACTTTAAGAACAAATTAGCATCTGCAAACTAAAGTGCTATAAAGGGCTTCCGGTTGCGGCTATGACCAGCTAAGTCGCACATTTGGCAGCTCCTGCGACAAAGGTGTTTAAGGGCCGATTGGAGGGCCCCGACGGTACTGTAAAGACGAATCCCGGTGGGGGAAGGCTCCCTGAGGAGAGTGAGACCAACTTTATGGTCGGTACTCGGAGTGGGGCGACAAAAAAAGCGGCAGCAGCTCCCCGAAAAAAGCGGGGGAAGAGGACCAAAATGGCGGCCGGTGGCGCACTAGAAGATTGGAGAAAATGGGCGGAGGAGCAGCAGGCCGCTCTCCTCCGGTGTTTTACGGAGCTGAAAGTGGAACTCTTAGAGTCTATGAACGCGACGACCACAAGGCTGATGGGGCCCAGGCGACCCAAGAGGCGTCGATAAGAGAGCTGCAGCAGGAGATGACTGCAAGGGAGGAGGAGGCCACGGTCCTCGTGGGAAAGGTGGAGGTGCACGAGGCACTCCACCTGAAATGGCAGAGCCGCTTTGAGGAGCTGGACACTCGAATGAGGCGGAAGAACTTGAGGATCCTGGGCCTAGCAGAAGGCCTGGAGGGGCCTGATCTCCCGAAATATGTAGCGGAGATGCTGAGCTCCCTGATGGGAGAGGGGGCCGGTCCATCGCCTCTGGAGCTGGAAGAAGCATATCGGGTCATGGCTAGGCGGCCTAGGGCGAACGAGCCCCCGAGGGCGGTGCTGGTGCGATTCCAGCGTTTCTGTGATCGGGAGAAAGTGCTGAGGTGGGCCAAGAGGGAGAAAAGCAGCAAATGGGAGAATTCGACGGTGCGGATATATCAGGACTGGAGTGCGGAGGTGGCAAAGCGGCGGGCCCGGTTTAACCGGACGAAGGCAGTGCTGCACGCAAAAAGGATCAAGTTTGGAATGCTGCAGCCAGCGCGCTTGTGGGTCACCTACAAGGACCAGCACCATTACTTTGAGACCCCAGAGGAGGCATGGACTTTTGTTCGGGAGGAAAAGCTGGACCTGAACTAGAACTTGGGAACGCCGGCGGTCGAGGCCGCCCGAGTACCCTTGACTGATCAAGTGGCCCATGTCTTTCTTAGACCAGGTCGGAACTTGGTTAAAGTTGATGGATCGTTTGGTTTCTTTGAAACTTGTGTTATGGGGGGTTTCTTTGTTCCTTTTTGTGTGTCTCTTCCCGTTGCCAACTTCCCTTAATTATTGTTGTTGTAGGGGGGGCTTTTTTACTGTTTTTTGATCTGTTCTTTAAGGGTTATGGTTACTGTTCTGTTCGATGGAGGGTGATGGTTAAATACGTTATTATTGGGTAGTTATTTAGTTATGCAGGCATAGTTATGTATTTATGTATTTATTTGAGATTTGTTATTTATATTGTTATATTGTTAAGTTGGGGAGGCGGGACGGGGGGGGTGCAAGTTGGTTATGCGTGTTTTCTTTTTCTCTTTTTCTTCCTCTCGTTTTAAGGGGGCTTTTTTATGGGCTTGGATGGGGACGGGGGTGGAATTGAAGATGGCGGGGTAGGGTGTGGCCGGGCGAAAGCGCGGGCTTTCCCCTGTTTCCCGCGCGCGGGACGGAGGAAGGGGGAGGAGAGAAGAGTGGGGTGTGGCCAGCAATGGCGGCTTTTCCCGCGCTGAAGCGGGGTCAGAGAGGGATGGCAAGGGGGGGGGGGAGGCCCCTCCCCCCCACATCGGGAGGAGTCGGAGTGTGGCAGGGGCAGCCGGGTCAGCGAAAATCAGCTGACTCTCGGGAGTACGATGGTGGATACACCGCGGCTAGGAGGGGTCCTAGCCAGGGGGGGGGGGGAGGGGGGGGGGGGGGTTAGGGGGGGATACCGGGTTGCTGCTGGAAAGGCCGAGGACGGGAAGGGAAGAACGGGAGGAGAGAGGGGGGGGGGCCATCGCCATGGGGAACGGGTCAGAAGGGGAGGGTCGACCCGGGGCGAACAGGGGACAGGACATGGCTAATAGACAGGGGAAAGGGACAGGTCGCTCCGCGACCCGGTTGATTACTTGGAACGTGAGGGGGCTGAATGGGCCGGTCAAGAGAGCAAGGGTTTTTTCACACCTAAAGGGACTGCAGGCGGATGTGGCAATGTTGCAGGAGACTCACTTGAGAGTAGTAGACCAGGTACGCCTGAGAAGGGGGTGGGTGGGACAGGTGTTCCACTCAGGCTTGGACGCAAAGAACCGGGGGGTGGCGATTTTGGTGGGAAAGAGGGTGTCGTTCGTGGCGGCGCAGGTGGTAGCAGATAAGGAGGGTAGGTACGTGATGGTGAAGGGTAGGCTGCAGGGAGAGAATGTGGTGCTGGTGAATGTGTATGCCCCGAATTCGGATGACGCGGGTTTTATGAGGCGCCTGTTGGGCCTCATTCCGGGTCTGGAGGCAGGGGGCCTGATCATGGGGGGGGACTTCAATACAGTGCTCGACCCTGGGCTGGACAGATCGAGTTCCAGGACGAATAGGAGGCCGGCAGCGGCAGAGGTGCTAAGGGGGTTCATGGAGCAGATGGGGGGGGTAGACCCTTGGAGATTTGGCAGGCCAAGGGCGAGGGAGTATTCTTTTTTCTCCCACGCCCACAGGGTGTACTCCAGAATAGACTTTTTTGTACTGAGCAGGGGGCTGATTTCGAGAGTGCAGGACACGGAGTACTCGGCCATTGCGATTTCGGACCATGCACCACACTGGGTAGAGGTAGAACTGGGGGAAGCACGGGACCAGCGCCCGTTGTGGCGCCTGGATGTGGGGCTGCTGGCGGACGATGAGGTGTGCGGAAGGGTCCGGAAGGGCATTGAGAGATATCTGGGCACGAACGACACGGGCGAGGTGAAGGTGGTGGTAGTCTGGGAGGCCCTGAAAGCAGTGATCAGAGGAGAGCTGATCTCCATAAGGGCACACAGAGAAAGGAAGGAGAGGCAGGAGAGGGAGAGACTGGTGGGGGAACTTATAGAAGTGGACAGGAGATATGCGGAGACACCAGAGGAGGGGCTGTTGAGGGAGCGGCGCAGTTTACAGGCCCAGTTTGACCTACTGACCACTAGGAAGGCGGAGACGCAATGGAGAAGGGCACAGGGCGCGGTCTATGAGTACGGGGAAAAGGCGAGCAGGATGCTAGCACACCAGCTGCGCAAGCGAGAGGCAGCCAGAGAGATTGGGGGAGTGAGAGAGAAGGGAGGGAATGTAGTGCAGAAGGGGCAAGAGGTGAACGGGGTCTTCAGGGATTTCTACAGGGAATTGTACCGGTCTGAGCCGCCCAGGAGGAGGGGGGGAATGGAGAACTTCCTCGATAGATTGAGGTTCCCAAAGGTCCAGGAGGAACGGGTGGAGGGGCTGGGGGCGCCGATAGAGCTGCAGGAGCTAGTTAAAGGGATAGGCCAGATGCAGGCGGGGAAGGCGCCGGGGCCGGATGGGTTCCCGGTGGAATTTTATAAGAAGTATGTGGACTTGGTGGGTCCAGTGCTGGTGCGAGCCTACAATGAGGCGCGAGAGGGGGGGGTTCTGCCCCCGACAATGTCACAGGCCCTGATCTCCTTGATCCTGAAGCGGGACAAAGACCCTGTACAGTGCGGGTCCTACAGGCCTATCTCCCTCTTGAATGTAGATGCCAAACTGTTGGCAAAGGTCCTGGCAACCAGAATAGAGGATTGTGTGCCAGGGGTAATCCATGAGGACCAGACGGGGTTCGTAAAGGGACGACAACTTAACACAAATGTCCGGAGACTGTTGAATGTGATTATGATGCCAGCAGTGGAGGGGGAGGCTGAGATAGTGGTAGCACTGGATGCGGAGAAGGCATTCGATAGGGTGGAGTGGGAATACCTGTGGGAGACGCTGGAACGGTTTGGGTTTGGGGAGGGATTTATCAAGTGGGTGAAGCTGCTGTATTCGGCCCCGATGGCGAGTGTGGTTACAAACGGGAGGAGGTCAGAGTATTTTGGGCTCCATCGAGGTACCAGGCAGGGATGCCCCCTATCCCCCTTACTATTTGCATTAGCGATCGAACCGTTGGCGATGGCACTGAGGGGTTCAGGGGGGTGGAGAGGACTGACAAGGGGAGGGGAGGAACATCGGGTATCACTCTATGCGGATGATTTGTTGTTATATGTGGCGGACCCGGAAGGGGGAATGCCGGAGGTAATGGAAATACTAGCGGAGTTTGGGGACTTTTCGGGATATAAATTAAATGTGGGTAAAAGTGAGGTCTTTGTGATACACCCGGGAGATCAGGGGGAGGGAATTGGGCGGCTCCCCTTTAAGAGAGCAGTAAAGAGCTTCAGGTACTTGGGGGTGCAGGTGGCAAGGAACTGGGGGACCCTCCACAAGCTGAACTTTTCAAGGCTGGTGGAGCAGATGGAGGAGGAGTTCAAGAGGTGGGACATGGTACCGCTGTCGCTAGCAGGGAAGGTGCAGTCAGTCAAAATGACGGTCCTCCTGAGGTTCTTGTTTCTGTTTCAGTGCTTGCCCATCTTTCTCCCCAGGGCCTTCTTCAAGAAGGTAACTAGCAGCATTATGGGCTATGTGTGGGCACATGGCACCCCTAGAGTGAGAAGGATTTTCTTGGAACGGAGTAGGGACAGGGGAGGATTAGCGCTGCCCAATCTTTCCGGATACTACTGGGCGGCGAACGCATCGATGGTGCGCAAGTGGGTGATGGAGGGGGAGGGGGCAGCTTGGAAACGTATGGAGAGGGCGTCCTGCGGCAATACAAGCCTGGGGGCGCTAGTAACGGCACCATGGCCGCTCCCCCCCACAAGGTATACCACGAGTCCGGTAGTGGCGGCCACCCTGAAAATCTGGGGGCAGTGGAGGCGACACAGGGGGGAAGTGGGGGGTCTGATGGCGGCGCCACTGAGAGGGAACCACAGATTTGTCCCGGGGAACACTGGCGGGGGATTCCAGAGCTGGCACAGGGCGGGCATCAGGCAACTGAGGGACATGTTCATAGAGGGGAGGTTTGCGAGCCTGGGAGAGCTGGAGGAGAAATTTGAGCTCCCCCCGGGGAACACGTTTAGATACCTGCAGGTGAAGGCATTTGCCAGACGACAGGTGGAAGGATTTCCCTTGCTTCCCGATAGAGGGGTGAGTGATAGGGTGCTGTCAGGGGTCTGGGTCGGAGAAGGGAAGGTCTCGGACATCTACAAAATAATGCAGGAGGTGGAGGAGGTATCGATAGAGGAGCTGAAAGACAAGTGGGAAGCGGAGCTGGGAGAGCAGATAGAAGATGGGACATGGGCGGATGCCTTAGAGAGGGTCAATTCGTCGTCGTCGTGCGCAAGGTTGGGCCTCATCCAATTTAAGGTGCTGCACAGAGCCCATATGACGGGGACTAGGATGAGTCGGTTCTTCGGGGGTGAGGACAGGTGTGTTAGGTGTTCGGGAAGCCCTGCGAACCATGTACATATGTTCTGGATGTGCCCGGCACTGGAAGAGTTCTGGGAGGGGGTGGCGGGGACGGTATCGAGAGTGGTGGGAACCAGGGTCAAACCAGGGTGGGGGCTAGCGATTTTGGGGTTGGGGTGGAGCCAGGAGTACAGGAGGCAAGGGAGGCCGGAATATTGGCCTTTGCGTCCTTGGTAGCTCGGAGAAGGATCTTGATTCAGTGGAGGGACACAAGGCCACCAAGTGTTAACACCTGGTTAAACGACATGGCAAGCTTCATCCAATTGGAAAGAATCAAATTCGCCCTGAGAGGGTCGGTACAGGGGTTCTTCCGGCGGTGGCAGCCCTTCCTTGACTTTCTGGATCAGAGATAGGAACTGGAGGCCGAAACAGCAGCAACCCGGGGAGAAAGGGGGGGGGGGGGGAAGGGAGGGGGGGGGGGATAGCAACGAAGGGAGCACGTCAGCGGGGGGTCGCGGGCAATGACTGCCCGAGGCCTTCGGCAGAAAGGGAAAAACGGTTTGGTTGCTAGACGGGTAGCGCGGGGGGGGGGGGGGTGGGGGGGGGTGCGCGCGGGGGAGGGCGTGGGGAGGATTTTCCAGGGGGGATTTGTTGTGTTATAATTTAAAATGTAGTAGGGGTAAATGTTTGTATCGAAAAATTTCAATAAAAATTATTTAAAAAAAAAAAAATAAAGTGCTATAAAACATTCCGTGTGTCTGGCCCTCCAGATAATAGTAATTTTGTCATAAGTAGAACTGATAATTAAGAGTGTTTCTTTTTCTACAAATAATGCAACTCGAGCTTCCATTTTCCCCCCTCATTCTCAACAACAAATTGCATGTACTATTTTGATGAGTGACCAATGTGGCACCTCACATGTGCAATATCAACAGGTTTTCGCAAACACCGTATCCAAAAAGCTGAAGAGGTAAATGCTGGATAAACTCTGCAGGTTTGGTAGCATCTGTGAGGGAGAAACACAGTTAACGTTTCAAATCCATTGACCCTCTACAGAGCGGATAAAGGGTAGAAACGTCATGAATTATAGATTGGGAGATGGGGCAGGGCAGAATGGAGAGTCAGTGATAGGTTGGTGCTAAGGAGAGACTGGCAAAGATGTTACGGACATGAGGCAAAGGAACTGTTAATTCTGCCATTAGAGACTGGAAGAATGTTAATTGTGCCAACGGTAGAATAACAGAATGTGTTAATAGGGAAGCACATGTCAGTGCTCAGTGGGAGCAACATTGAACAACAGGAGGCAGTGGCCATGTGGGGGAGCGGTGGGTAGTGTTGGGACAAGCCAGGGAAATAGAATACAGAAAACAGAAAACAAAGGGGGCAGTCAAGAAGGAGGGAAAAGTTCAAAGTGTCATGGACATGAGACAAAGGGGCTGTTAATGGTGTCAGAAGTTTTACAACACCAGGTTAAAGTCCAACATATTTGTTTCAAACACTAGCTTTCGGAGCACTGCTGAGGAAGGAGCAGTGCTCAGAAAGCTAGTGTTTGAAACAAACATGTTGGACTTTAACCTGGTGTCGTACGACTTCTTGCTGTGCTCACCCCAGTCCAACGCCGGCATCTCCATATCATGGTTAATGCTGTCATTCGGGACTGAATAGTGGTAAGGGCAGGATAGTTCAGCAGAATATTCAATTAACTTGAAATGTGTTTCTCTCTCGCAGATGCTGCGAGACCTGGGCTTATCCAGCATTTCAACAAAAGAACAATAAAGCACAGAAACAGGCCCTTCGGCTCTCCAAGCTTGTACCAGTCATGCTTTTATTTCAGACTTCCAGCATCTATGGTGTTTTGCTTTTATTTAAGTATCCAAAAAGCTATCCACTTCTTTACAGTCGTTTGTCAACAGCAATCTATTTTTTTTTTTTAAAGTTAATGTGCTTACAATACATTGCTTGAAAATGGAGGAGATCCTTTGCTCAACATAAACAGCTCAGACACAAAACTCACGCAGTATTTACATTGTAGAACCATTTCCTGGCAGGGTTCCTTTATTAGCTGCTGCTTCTGTAGACTGTGCAAAATTTCTATTACAGGGAAATTTCTACAAAAGCTAGATTTTCAATACAACTGCACAAGTCTAGAAAGTTTGAAAGTTGCAAATCACAAGTATTTCTATGGAGAATGTATCTTCCTCGATGACCAGTTGCAGAACAGTGACAATGAAACCATCTGCCTGACCAGGACTAAAAGATCAGCCATGATCTAATTGAATGGCGGAGCGGGCTCGAGGGGCCAGATGGCCTACTCCTGCTCCTAGTTCTTATGTTCTTATGAAGAACTTTGGATCCAGAGTCATTTGATCCAGTAGGTGGGAATAAATTCAAGCTTCTGGTCACCACACTGGAGGCTTTGGATAGAATACAGAAAAGGTTTACCAGGATGTTGCCTGGTATGGAGGTCTTTAGCTATGAGTAGAGATTGAATAAATTGGGATTATTCTCCCTCGAAAGACGGAGGCTGAGGGGCGACCTGATCGAAGTTTAGAAAATTATGAGGGGTATAGAAAGGGTGAACAGTTGGAGGCTTTTTCCAAGGGCGGAAATGACAATTACAAGGTGGCACATGTTCAAGGTGAGGGGGAATAGGTTCAGTGGAGATGTGCAGGGGAGGTTTTTTTTATACAGAGGGTGGTGGTGGTGGTCTGGAATGCACTGCCAAGTGAGGTGGTTGAGGCTGATACGTTAGCGACCTTTAAGACTTATCTGGATAGGCACATGAATAAACAGGTATAGAGCAGGGGTGGGCAAACTTTTCCGTGCAAGGGCCACATTCAGAAATTCACAATTTTAAAGGGCCACATAGTATATTAAGTAAAATAATTACTTCACCCGGTTATGATTCTGGGCGCCTCATATAGAACATAGAACAGTACAGCACAGAACAGGCCCTTCGGCCCTCGACGTTGTGCCGAGCAATGATCACCCTACTCAAGTCAACGTATCCACCTTATACCAGTAAGTAACCCAACAGCCCCCCCATTAACCTTAAAAAAATAATTAAAAAATTTTTTTAAAAACATTTTAAAAAAAAAGATTTTTTTTTTTTGAATGACTTGGTGGGCCGCATAAAGACCTTTGGCGGGCCGTAGTTTGCCCACCCCTGGTATAGAGGATATAGGCATTTGGCCTAGATAGAACAGGTGATCGGCACAGGCTTGGAGGGCCGAAGGGCCTGTTCCTGTGCTGTACTTTGTTCTTATTTGCAATATTTCATGGTTAATATTCTGCTGTTACTCACCTTCAAGACTGAAATAAGAATGGACAATCGGAGAAGGAAAAGAATAGGCACAGCTTGGAAATTTAATCAATTAAAAGTTTTATTAAAACTTATAAAAATATAAATATTTTTAGTCGCATGAGGAATAAATACTAAATATACTCTATTCCACAGATATGTAAATTTTAAAAGTGTGCTAAAGAGGAATGGGCTGATTTGGGACCAAAAGGGGGATTTACACATGAAGGTAGGGGGCATTGTTTTATTTTATTTTGTTCTTTCCCAGGATGTGGGCCTTGTTGGTAAGGCCACTATTTGTTTCCCATCCCGAATTGACCTTGAGACGGTGGTAGCGAGCCAGCTTCTTGAACCGCTGCTGTCCATATGGTGTGGGTACACCCCAGTGCTGTTAGCAACCGAGTTCCAGACTTTGACCCAGCCACAGGGAAGGAATCATGATATTGTTAAAGGCAGGACGGTGTGTGGGCTGGAGGGTAACTTGCAGTTGGCTCCCTTGCATCTGCTGCTCGTGACCGTCTATGGGGTAGAGGTCGCAGGTTTGAAAGCTGCTGTTGGAGGAGTCGTAGTGGACTACTACAGCGTATATTGCATATGGTACACACTGCTGCCACTACTGATGATAGAGGGAATCAATATTTAAAGTGGTAAATGGAGAGCCAATCAGGCAGGCTGTTTTGTCGTGGACGGTGTCAACCTTTTTCTTTTTTTCAAAATTTATTTTATTCCCAACGTGCATCAAAACAAGTTGCAACACATAAATACTCCGGGAAACATACTTCCCAACAATCAACTATACAGTCTGGATAAATGTTTTCCCCTTTTTCACGCATCGGCGTTCCCCGTCTCCATGAGCTTTGGCTTCTCCAAAACCCCAAATATCGCCACCAAAGGGTCGGGTCCACCTCCTCCTCCACTATCCTGGCTAAGGCCGCAAACACTCCCGCCCAGAATATTCCCAATTTTGACAACCCCAAAACATATGCGCGTGATTCGCTGGCCTCCGCCCACAACTCATACACTCATCTGCTGCCTCCTGAAAGAACCCACTCATTCTTGCCCGAGTTATATGCACCCTGTGCACCATCTTAAATCGTATCAGGCTCATCCTTGCACAGGAGGCGGTCCCGTCAGGGCCGGCTCAAGGTACCGGCAACTCGGGCAGTCGCCCGGGGCGCCGTGTGCTGGGGGGCGCCATCAAGGAGTGCGTGACCGGCGTCAGAGACCCGGCGCATGCGCAGTTGGGCCGGTGCCAACCAGCGCATGCGCGGTGGCCACCCCGCACAAACATGGCGGATGGATCCAGGAAAGGAGGCCTGCCGACAGAGAGACCGGCCCGCCGATCGGTGGGTCCCGATCATGTACCAGGTCACTCCGCGCCCCCCCCCCCCCCCCCCCCCCCCCCGGCGAACGGAGCCCCCCCGGTGAACGGAGCCCCCCCCCCCCCGAAGGGCGCCGAAGTTCAGCTTGCCCAGGGCGCCAGCAACCCTAGGGCCGTTTCTGAGTCCCGTTTACCCTATGCAGTGCCTCACTCCATACTATCCAATTGATCTCCCCTCCCGACTCCCCATCCCATTTCTCCTTGATCTTCACCACCCACTCACCTCCCTGCCCCGCCCAGCCACTTGTATACATCCCCAATTCTTTCCTCCTCTTCCACATTGGAACAGCAGTCACTCCAGTAGGATGTATCCCGGAAACCTAGGGAACCCGGTCCAGACCTTGTGCGCAAAGTCCCTAACCTGCAGATACCTGATCTCTAATTTCCTGTTTAATGCCATTCCCAACATCATCACTGTAGTTTGGGCGTCTATTGTAGTTTGGGCATCCCATCCCTGGTCATCCTGCAGCCATGTGTCCGTAATTCTGATTTTTTAATAGCCGTTTGTGTCTATTTGCACGATTAGTTCATCCGCTTTATTGTGAATGTTCCGTGCATTAAGGAACAATGCCTTTAAGCTTGTCTTTTTAACATTACTTGTCTTGCTCTCAATGTTTGGCCCTGTTTGAATCTGGCCCTTGGTTTCTCTGCCTATCACTTTTCTTATTCCCCTTTCAGTCTTTTGCCTTTGTCCTTATTTCCTCCTCCTTCACTCCTTACATATGTTCCCATCCCGCACCCATTTTCGTTTAAACCCTCCCCAACCACTCTAGCAAATACTCCCCCTAGAATATCAGTCCCAGTTCTGCCCAGGTGTAACCCATCCAGTTTGGACTGGTCCAACCTCCCCCAGAACTGTTCCCAAAGTACCAGGAATCGGAAACTTCCCCCCCCCGCCGCACACCATCTCTTCAGCCATGTATTCATCCGACATATCCTGCTATTTCTACTCTGACTAGCACGTGGCACTGGTAGTAACCACTACTTTTGAGGTCCGATTTCTCATCTTTCTCCCTATATTTTGCTTTTAGGACCTTATCTCTTTTATTGTCCATGTCGCTAGTACCGGCGTGTACCATGACCACTGGCTGTTCACCTTCCCCCCTCCAGAATGTCCTGCAACCGCTCTGAGACACCCTTGATCAGAGGACCTGGGAGGCAACATACCATTCTGGAGACTCGTTTTCGACTATAGAAATACCTATCTATTCCCATTACAATTGAATCCCTAGAACTACTCCCACCAACCAATTTGGCTGTGTTGCTTTGGTCTGACAGGTCACTCCCCTCAACAGTATCCAAAGCGGTATATCTATTTTACAGGGCAATGGCCACAGGAGATTACTGTCTGACCTACATATGGCTCAAGTTCCACAGCAACATAATTGACTCTTAAAATGCCCTCTGAAATGGTTGACAAAAAGTCAATAAAAAACGATGAAACCATATGGACTACCAGACATCAGAAATTGCAATGGCAAACCCATCCCTGTCAATCCTGCAGACTTCTTCTCACTAACATGTGGGGACATGTGCCAAAACTGGAGAGTTATCTCACAGCTAGTCAAGCAAAATCATGACAATCATACCCATGGAATCATACCTTACAGATAATGTCCTAGATACCACCACACCATCCCTGGGTTATAACCTATCCCACAGGCAGGGCAGACCCAGCAGAGGTGGCAGTATAGTGGTATACGGTCGGAATAGAGTTGTCTTGGGAGTCCTCAACATTGACTCTGGACCACATGAAGTCTCAAAGCATCAGGTCAAGCATGGGCAAAGAAGCCACCTGCTAATTATCACGTACTGTGCCTCCCTTAGCTGATGAGTTGAGCACCACTTGGAGGAAGCACTGAGGGTGAAAAGGGCACAAAATGTATATTGGGTGGAGGACTTCAATGTACATCACCAAGAGTCTCAGTGGTACCCCCACAGACCAAGCTGGCCAAGTCCTCATCCTCACCAACCTGCCTGCTGTAGATGCATCTGTCCATAACAACGTCAGCAGGAATGATCACAGCAGAGACCTTGTGGAGATAATGTCCCATCTTCACATCTCCTCTCCATTGTCTTGTGCAATAGTGGTAAATGGCGGGCAGTACGGTGGCACTGTGGTTAGCACTGCTGCCTACGGCACTGAGGACCCGGGTTCGATCCCGGCTCTGGGTCACTGAACATATGGAGTTTGCACATTCTCCCCACGTTAGCGCGAGTTTCGCCCCCACAACACAAAGATTTTTTTTAGGAAACATTTTATTGAAGCGTTTGTAATATTCACAGTTTAACAAATTAACATCCTAACCAGCCTATCAGCCCGACACATGCAACAATATTTTAGAATCCCTGATTATTACGTTACACTGCCCTGCCTCTCATTTTTCTCCCCCCCTCTCTTTCTGCTAACGTTCAGTTTTCCTTAAAAAATTAGATGAACAGCTGCCACCTCCGAGCGAACCCCTGAATTGAACCTCTCAAGGCGAACTTAATCTTTTCCAGCCTCAGAAACCCTGCCATGTCACTAACCCACACTCCTGACTTTGGAAGCTCCGAGTCCCACCCATCCCAGCAAAATCCGTCTCTGGGCCACCAGGGAGACGGAGGCCAAAATACTGGCTTCTCTCCCCCTCCCCTGGGCCCCCAGATCATCCGATACCCCAAATATTACCATTTCTGGACTCGGAGTCACCCTCCCTTCCAGGACCTCTAACATGACTTCCCCAAATCCCTGCCAGAATCCCCTCAACTTCGGACATGCCCAGAACATGTACATGTGGTTCGCTGGGTTACCCCCACACCACCCACACCTATCCTCCAATTCCTTAAAAAACCTAGTAAGAAGTCTTACAACACCAGGTTAAAGTCCAACAGGTTTGTTTCAAACACGAGCTTTCGGAGCACGGCTCCTTCTTCAGGTGAATTAAAAAACCTACTCATCCGGGCCACAGCCATATGAGCACTATGAACCATCTTGAACTGGATCAGACGAAGCCTGGCACACGACGAGGATGAATTGACTCTCTTCAAGGCCTTTTCCCATAGTCCGACATCCAACTCACCTCCCAACTCCTCCGCCACTTCACCTCCCCGATAGGGACCCCCACCCACTCCATCAAATCATTGTTTATCTCCGAAACCCTCACCTCCTCAACCTCCATTTTTGACATCACCTTATCCTGCAGTCCCCTTAGGGGGAGGCGAGAAAGCTTGGAACCTGCCTCTGGACAAAGTCCCGTACCTGCAGGTACCGAAACCCGTTCCCACCCGGCAACTCCAACTCCTCCTCCAGGCTCGGGAAGCCCTCTTCAATGAAAGATCCCCAAATCTCTCAATCCCTGCCCACTACCACCTCCTAAAGCCCCCGTCCAGTCCCCCCGGAACAAACCAGTGATTATCACAGATCGGTGACCACACTGACGCCCCCTCCACTCTCATGTGCTGTCTACATTGTCCCCACACCCTCAGGGCTGCCACCGCCACCGGGCTTGTGGAGTACCGAGCCGGCGAGAACGGCAGGGGCGCCGTTAGTAAAGCCTCCAAACTCGTACCCTTACAGGATGCCGCCTCCACTCGCTCCCACACTGACACCTCCCTCACAACCCACTTCTTAACCATCGATATGTTGGCATCCCAGTAGTAGTTCATAAAATTCAGAAGGGCCAAACCCCCTCCCCGCACCCCCGTTCCAAAAGTACCTTCTTCACCCTTGGGGTCTTACCAGCTCATACAAAACTCCCGAGATCGCTGCGTTCATCTTCCTGAAAAAAAGCCTTAGGGATAAAAGTTAGAAGATATTGAAAAACAAACAGCAACCTCGGAAGGACTGTCATCTTCACAGTCTGTACCCTCCCCGCCAATGACAGCGGGCGCACGTCCCACCTCCGGAAGTCTCCTTTCATTTGCTCGACTACCCTGCCCAAATTTAACTTATGCAGCTGACCCCAGTCACTAACCACCTGGAACCCCAGGTACCAAAAACTCTTCCCCACCACTTTAAATGGTAACTCCCTCAGTCTTCTCTCCTGCCCCCATGTCTGGATCGCGAACACCTCGCTCTTACCCATATTTAACTTGTAGCCTGAGAACCGACCAAATTCTTCCAATATCTCCATAATTTCATGTATCCCCCCCCCCCCCCCCCCCCCCAACGGGTCTGTTATGTAAAGGAGCAAATCATCCGCGTAGAGCAAGACCCTATGCTCCACCTCTCCTCTCACTATCCTCCCCCCCCCCCCCCCCCCCCAGACATTCGATGACCTAAGGGCCATTGCCAAGGGCTCTATGGCCAGGTGAAACAGTAGTGGGGAGAGCAGACATCCCTGTCTTGACAAACTAAAGTATTCTGACCGGACCCGTTTGGTCCTTACGTTCGCCAACGGTGCCTGGTATAGCTACCGGACCCAATCCAGAAATCCCTGCCAGAACCCAAACCTTCCCAAGATATCCCACAAGTACTTCCACTCCACCCAATCAAAGGCATTTTCTGCATCCATGGCTACTACCACCTCTACCTCGCGCCCCTCCGCTGGCATCATTATAACATTTAGGAGACGTCTAATGTTGGCCGTCAAGTGCCGTCCCTTCACAAATCCCATCTGGTCCTCCCCTATTACCCCTGGGATACAGTCCTCTATACGTGTGGCCAAGATCTTTGCCAGCAACTTCGCATCAACATTCAAAAGAGAAATCAGCCTGCTCTCCACTGCTCTCTGGATCCTTATCCCACTTCAGAATAAGGGAAATCGAAGCCTTCGATAGCGTTGGGGGGAGCACCCCCAGCTCCTCGGACTCATTAAAAACCTTTACCAGGAGCGGCCCCAGCAACCCGGAGAACATTTTGTAAAACTCAACCGGGTATCCATCAGGTCCCGGAGCCTTACCCAATTACATTGCCCCCAGTCCGTCTATCAATTCCGCAAGCCTGATTGGGCCTCCCAAGCCTTCCACCAGCTCCTCGTCTACCCTCGGGAACACGAGCCCCCCAAGAATCGCTTCATATCCTCCACACGGCTGAGGGTTCCAATTTATAAAGTCAGCTATAACATTCCCGACCCACAACACAAAGATGTGCAGGTTAGGTGGATTGGCCACATTAAATTGCCCCTTAATTGGAAAACAATGAATTGGGTACTTTAAAATTTTTTTAAAACAGTGGTAAATGGGATAGATTTCCAACAGACCTAGCAACTCAAGACTGGGCATTCATGTTTTTTTTTAGAAATTTAGAGTAGCCGACTTCCGGTTGCGGCTATGCGGAGCCAAGTCGCACGTTCGGCAGCCTGCGCCAGGAACGGACTTTTGGCCTCTTTTTAGGGCCTCTTTTTCGACGGTTCCCGACATGGGAAGGAGCCAGCAACATTTCCCCGGCAGTATATGGCCTGGAACAGGAGTGGGGCGAGTGAGAAAGTGGTTGCAGCGCCAAAGCAGAAGCGAGGGAAGAAGCACAAGATGGCGGCGGGCAGAGACCAGGAGGCATGGAGGCAGTGGGCGCAAGAGCAGCAGGAGACTCTCCAGCGCTGCTTCAGGGAGCTTAAAGCGGAGCTGCTGGTGCCGTTGAAGGCTTCAATTGATAAGCTGATGGAGACCCAGATGGCCCAGGGGGTGGCGATTCGAGAGATCCGGCAAAAGGCCTCCGAAAGAGAGGTCGAGACCTTAGGCCTCGCGGTGAAGGTGGAGATGCACGATGCGCTTCATAAAAAATGGCAGGAGAGGTTCGAGGAGATGAAGAACTGGTCAAGGCGGAAAAATCTGCGGATCATGGGCCTTCCGGAAGGGCTGGAGGGGTCTGACATGGGGGCCCATGTGGCCATCATGTTAAATTCGCTGATGGGAGCTGGGTCCTTTCAGGGGCCCCTGGAGCTAGAGGGGGCCCATCGAATATTGGCAAGAAGACCCAAGCCGAATGAGCCGCCACGGGCGGTGCTGGTGCGGTTGTGAAAATTTGAATAAAAGTTATTTCTACAAAAAAAGAAATTTAGAGTAGCCAATTATTTTTCTTTTCCAATTAAGGGGCAATTTAGCGTGGCCAATCTACCTAACCAGCACATCTTTCGGTTGTGGGGGAGAAAGCCACGCAGACATGGGGAGAATGTGCAAACTCCACACAGACAGTGACCCAGGGCCAGGATTCGAATGGGGTCCTCAGCGCCGCAGTCCCAGTGCTAACCACTGCACCCCATGTCGTCCTAAGACTGGGCATTCATGACGTGTTGTGGGCCATCAGCAACAGACTGGTACTCAACTACAATCGGTAACCTCATGGCCTGGCATATCCCCCACTTTAGTATTACCATCAAGCCAGGGGATCAACTTTGTTTCGATGAAGAGGGCAAGAGGACATGCCAGGAGCAACACCAGGTATAACTAAAAATGAGGTGTCTGCCTGGTGAAACTGCAACACAGGTCAATTTGCATACCAAACAGCATAAGCACAAGCAAAAGACAGAGCGGAGCAATTCCATAACCAATGGATCAAATCCAAGCTCTGCAGTCTTGCCACATCCAGTCACGAATGGTAGTGAACAATTGAACAACTCACTGGAGGAGGAGGCTCCACAAATATCTCCATCCAAAATGATGGATGAGCCATGGTAGCATCCAAGCTGAGTATCAACACATCAGTGCAAAAATAAGGCTGAAGCATTTGCAACAATTTTCAGCCAGAAGTGCCAAGCTGATGATTCACCAT